>NC_037675.1:97165704-97320149 GCF_003255815.1 Theropithecus gelada | reverse complement strand
GAAGGGAAGGGAAGGGAAGGGAAGGGAAGGGAAGGGAAGGGAAGGGAAGGGAAAAGGGAAAAAATATTTCGAAAAAAGTTAGCTTTTCCTGTCTAAATATTTAGAATTCCCTTCCTTTATGACAATCTTTCCCTCTCTCTCCAACTAGGTCAGAGGGTGTGCGATAAACTAGGGAAAATATTTGCAATGCTTCCATCAGTTAATAACCATAATCTATAAAGAACTCCAACAAATTAGTAAGAATAAAACAAACAGCCCTTGGCTGCAGTGAGAACATGCACTGAGCACTCGGCTCTCCTACTATGGGGGCACAATTGATGGGCAGCTTCAACTTGCCTGGAATTCAACACCACATTTGTCCCAAGTCCATGCTTCCCAGGGCTGCTCACAGCCAAGGACAGGAATGCAGGTCTCTTCCTGGGACAAGACACTCCCCTGAGGGTGACTTGGTTGGAGTCCATGTTGGCCTGCCTGAAACTTTCTTGGAACTGCGGGGCAGTCTGATGCTCTGTCTACTCACCCCTCTTTTACTGAGGCTGCATTGTATGACCCTTCCCACCCTCTCCAGCCCCTCCCCTTCCTCACTAACTCTCTCCACATCTAATCCCATCTCAACATCTGCTTCTCAGAAGGACTCAACCAACAAACCCTCTATGTTGCACCTGTCAGATGGAAATGATGAAAATAACTGATGATTATCACAGTGTGCTGAAGTTGGCATGCTTATCCACCATGATGGGGGGTATGAGTGGTTAAAATCATTCTAAAAGACAGTTTAGCAACATGTCTCCAACCTTGTGAGTGGCTAACCTCTTTAACCCCAAATTCCATATCTAAGATTTTAGTTTAAATGGTATGTATTAAAAAAGAAAACACATATTCATCTCAATCGATGAGAAAAAACCTTTCATAAAATTCATAGCCTTTCATGATTAAAAGATAAAAACCTCTTAGCAAAATAGAAATAGAAGAGGACTTCCCTAACACAAAGAAGAGAAGTATTCAAGAAAAATGCCCGAGGACAAGAACTGCATCTGCCATGTACCAGGGCCTATCCCTGGCTCAAGGTCAGTACCTAAAATGTCTGTATGGAATTAATGAAAAAAAAGGGAATGGTCCCTGGCCATGTTTTCAGCCCCATCTTCCGATCCCCCTTTACAGGCCTCTACTTCAGCTGAACAAAATGACTGGCACTTGCTGCGGTGGTCTTAGAACTCCACTTTATTGGACCGGGAGCGGTGGCTCATGCCTGTAGTCCCAGCACTTCGGGAGGCCAAGGTGGGAGGATCACCTGAGGTCAGGAGTTGGAAACCAACCTGGCCAACATAGTGAAACCCTGTCTCTACTAAAAATACAAAAAGAAATTAGCCAGGCATGGTGCTGTGTACCTGTAGTCCCAGCTATTTGAGAGGCTGAGGCAGGAGAATCGCTTAAACTCAGAAAGTGGAGGTTGCAGCAAGCCAAATTCACACCACTGCACTCCAGCCTGGGCAACAGAGCAAGACTTCGTCTCAAAAACACAAAACAAAACAAATATTGAGCATCTGTGTGCTGAGCTGAGAGTTGAGCATTTGACTAACGTCATTTGTAATTGTTGCTACAACCCTGAAAGTTGGAGAGAGTTCCCCATTTTATAGAAGAGGAAAGTGAGGCTCACAGATGCCAATAGCCCACTCATGGACACACAGCTAATGAGAGGCAGCACTTGGATTTAAGTTCATGTGACTGCCGTGAGGGCCTGTGCTCACTCCGCCCTATCACACAGCCTTTCTGGGGCAGCACTAGGATATATGAAGACCTTGTCCTTAACATTGAATGACCTGATACCTTGTCACTTGATCTGAAAAATGACACTGTCCAGTCCACTTCTCCTGGCTCTGCATGTACATTATTCTCTTCTGTGTCTCCTGTGCACTGAAAACCCCATTGACCAGCATCACTCTGCCCCGTGCAAGAGACCCTCCAGCCACCCTTGAGATTCTAACCAGTGTTAGTGACAGCAGTTGGAGCTGGGGACAGGATGGAAGGGACACACTGTGAAAATGGAACATGTGCATTTTCAACAGCCTCCTCCAAGGTCATGGCCTCAGGCCTCTGTTCCCTACACCCTCCTGTAAATGGTTTAATCACAGGCTGGAGCCACAGAACCCCCATCTTCATTATAGCCCCAGGAAACAAGGTGCCAGGCCCTCTAGAGCAGCCTGCCCAGAGCAGGCTGTCTTCTGCTAGTGTCAATTTCAGACATTAAGCCTCAGCCACCTTGACAGTACCAATAATAATTTGCAGGGGGTGGGGAAGGTCTAGTTTGCAGAACTATAGAGGCTGGAGAGCCCTCTGGCTTCGCTAGTCATCTTGTAATCCAAATTTCTTTAAAAATATTTGTAGGTTAATTAAAACCAGCAAGAACAGCAAAACCACATTGTTACTCAAAGGGCCAAGTGCTTTGCCAAGGTGACATACTTGGCCAGGGGCATAGTTTTGGATGGAAGTCACGGGTTCTGTCTCCTGTCTGATGCTCCTTTGATCTGCCGAGACCCTTGGGGACATGACTGCCCCTTAGCGTCCCTTCCCATCCTAAGGGTGCAGGTTGTAGTTAAGAGCATATGATGGTCTCAGCCCAGCTCTGCTGATTGCCAGATGTGTGGTCCTAAGCAAGCTAAGAATCTCTTTGTGCCTCAGTTTTCTCGTCTGCAAAATAAAGATGATAAAAAATGATATCAATCTAGTGGAGTTATGAGGGTTAAATACATTAACATATATAAAGTTTTTAATACAGTGCCCAGTACACAATAAGCACTCCACAAATATCGGCTATTACTATATTAATTGGTAGCTTTAGGTCAATAAACCATTGTGGAACCTTTCTCAGGAGTGAAGTTAAAATGATTTGTACCCAGTTTATAGTAACTCTTGAATGAGTGAATACATGAATAAATAAACAGATGAAGGACAAGCGCGTCCAAATACCCCTGAATGGTAGTTAATGGCTTTGATATTTTTCCACATGACGTGTCCACTGAACAGAGAATTTCCTCACTGTAAGTTACTAACAGTGCCCTCAGACACCATGGCTTCCCAATAAGGTGGATATTTAGGAGCAGGGGGCTTTGCTGGGTGATTGGATCTCCAAATTAAAATAATCTCAGCCACAAAGATATCAGGCCCTTCCATGTTCCAACGCAGGCTCGTGGAGGCTTTGTTTCAGGAGAAGAAGGAATCCCAGCTATGACTGACATTTATTTACGCTCACAAGATGGCTTGTCTGCTGACGAGGAGCTGGAGTGTAGGAGTGAAAGTCAATGACACAGAGAAACAGAAATAGATGGGGAAGGTAAAATCATCTCTTGTTTTGGCGTCTTGCTCTGCCAGGAGCACAGTTAAATTCATACCATCTTAGGATGCCAGAGATGAGGTTTGCCTTGGAAGGGCATTCATTCTGTCACCATCTAGAAAGCATTATGTGCTAGGTGCTGGGCCTGAGGGTGGCAATGCGATGGTGCCCCAGTGAGGCCCATCTCCTGCCCTGGGTCATGGAGAAGGGAGGGAGACAATGACCCAGTGTTTCAGAGTGCTCCGACGTTCAGCTGTGAACTGGATTCTTATGGATATAAGATGGGGAGATGCCTCTACTAGATCTTCCTTTTAGGGTCAGGGAGACTGTGAAGGGAAGGGGATACTCGAGCTGGGGCTTCAGTGGATGAAGAGAAGTTTGCCAACCAGAAAAGCTGGAAGGCCCCCTAACGGAGGCAGCAGGTGCAAAGGCTGGGGGCTGTCCAGGGGACCTCCAACCTTTGTCATGGCTGCAGCAGCAGTGAAAGGGTGTCAGGGACGGGTGGGAGATGGGAATGAGTGAGGCTACAAAGGAACTGAAACTCTATCCTGCCACCATTGCAAGGTTGAGTAGGAGAGGTCAAAATGGTACCAGCCCATCCCCTCATTTTCATAGAGGAAGAAAATGAAGCCCCTGGACATGGAAACGAAGTGACTCCCCCAGAGACACAAAACAGGTCCATGCTGGTGCCAACACCCAGTTCTCCAAATGCCCCATTCTGATACTTTTCACCGCACTCTATCGTCCCCTCTAAACCTAGGAAATGAACAAATATATAACATGAAGCAAAATCTGCTCAGAGATAGGCCACATAAGGATAAAGATTTCTGGTTAAGGCTGTTTGAAATTGAGTTCCTGTTCTACTTAAGAGCTCAGAAATTCAGTTCAGTCATTGTAAAGTGGAGGTTATATTTTCCCATGTAGGACTAAGTGAGATAGAGATTGTGAAGACACAGAGCATAGTGCTTGGAGAGTAGGCAGAGGACAGCCAATAGCTGCCATAACCATTGGTGGGCTGAGACCTTATTGGTGCCCATTGGTAAGTGGGAGTCCAAACTCAGCTTATAAAATAAAGCTGTAGACTGGTGGTATTTTCTTGGAGAATCTTCAAGGAAAGGCTCAGCTTTCTGTGATAATGGTTTCCTTTGACTTACCCATCCTCTCTTAGCCAAACTAGTACAGAGCCACTGGGATTTCTTTCCTCATGCAAACCTGCCTGCACAGCATTGGTATTCTAAGCAGCTTTGGTTCTCCGAAATGATTACCCACAGTTATTTGGGGCACTAATTTGCATGTAGTGTTTATTGTATTTTGAAATGGTTCTTTTGTTTTCAGCCCAGCAGACATAGTGGAGGAGGAACATGGGGAGGAGTGTAATGTATCTTAATTTGGGGGTAGCTAACAGTCTTAAACCAAGCTCTGAGATGTACCTTTGAAGCTGAAGCTGGGCATACACTAGGGTGAGGGAAGTGGGAACCAGCCCCTGCAAAGTATGCATTTCAATAGAACACTGCATCTTTTTTTGTTTTTTGAGATGGAGTCTTGCCCTGTAGCCAGGCTGGAATGCAGTGGCGCAATCTCAACTCACTGCAACCTCCACCTCCGGGGTTCAGACAAACTCTCCTGCCTCAGCCTCCTGAGTAGCTGGGAATACAGGCGTGTGCCAGCATGTCTGGCTAAGTTTTTTGTAATTTTAGTAGAGACGGGGTTTCACCATGTTAGCCAGGATGGTCTCAATCTCCTGACCTTGAGATCTGCCGCCTCGGCCTCCGAAAGTGCTGGGTTTACAGGCGTGGGCTATTGCACCTGGCCCACATTGTATCTTTTAAACAAAGAGTCTTGGATGGCATATGATTTTCGAGCCAAACAGGTAAAGGGGAGAAAACTGTACTTAATTAAATTGCATAATTAAAGAACAGTAGGCCATGCCTCATCTTATAACAACTAAGTCCTGGTGAGTCAACCTCACCCCATGGAGTAAAACACAAAGCCTTTTCACCATGCTCTTCTTCTTTGCCTCTTAGCAGCAGGTGGCCTGGTTATCTGTTCTAACCCCTTGACATTCTCTCCTACCCTGACTTCCAAAAGTCTCTACTCCCTTTGGTCCCCTGCTTCTCTCTGACCACTTTCTCCTGCCTGAAAGTCTGTGTATCCCCAGGGTCACTCCTAGGACCCTTCTCTTTGCTGTCTCTTCTTCCCTTCTTAGGAATCTGTTGTTCTTTGCCAGGCTGTCTCCAGGAGTGAGACCCTGTTTAAAAAAAAAAAAAGAGGGCCAGGCGCAGTGACTCACTCCTGTAATCCCAGCACTTTGGGAGGCCGAGGCAGTCGGATCAGCTGAGGTTGGGAGTTTGAGACCAGCCTGACCAACATGGAGAAACCCCATCTCTACTAACAATACAAAATTAGCCAGGAGTGGTGGTGCGTGCCTGTAATCCTAGCTACTCGGGAGGCTGAGGCAGGAGAATCGCTTGAACCCAGGAGACAGAGGCTGCAGTGAGCCAAGATCGTACCATTGCACTCCAGCCTGGGCAACAAGAGTGAAACTCCATCTCAAAAAAAAAAAAAAAAGAATAACCGAATTCATGTGATCAACTTTCACACCTGAATCATGGTAGGCTGTCCCAGGCAGAGCTCTCTTGGTTATCATGAAAACCAGTTGATATGGTTAGGCTTTATGTCCCCACCCAAATCTCGTCTTGAATTGTAATCCCCATAATCCCCACATGTCAAGGGAGACACCAGATGGGCGTAATTGAATCACAGGGGTGGTTTCCCCCATGCCGTTCTCGTGATAGTGAGTTCTCACGAGATCTAATGGTTTTTTTGGGGGCTCCTCCCCCTTTGCTCAGCACTTGTTCCTGCCACCTTGTGAAGAAACTGTCTTGCTTCTCCTTTGCCTTCTGCCATGATTGTAAGTTTCCTGAGGCCTCCCCAGCCATGCTGAACTGGGAGTCAATTAAACTTCTTTCCTTTATAAATTACCCAGTCTTGGACAGTTCTTTATAGCAGTATGAAAATGGACTAATACACAAGTTATCCAGCCCCAGCAAATGGAAGGGTCATTGAATGCACTTAGCACCTTCCTTACTTATAGGACAGAGCTTCAGGAAACACACAGGGTCTCTGGCTTCTTCCAGCCCCTTGTCTCTAGGACCTCATGGTTTTCCAGCTTGGCATCTCTTACAGTCTGTGTACCCTCTTGTTTCTGCAAACCACACTACTTCATCTCTCATGGTTCTGGCTTAGCGAGACACCATCCCCAACTATAGCCCTCCAGATCTTCTTGTTGAATGGCTACCACCTCTGACCTCTGTGACTCAGTTCCTCTCATTGAGCATTTCATTGACTCAGCCCAGTCCACAAACAAGCCAGTCTTGAGTCATATGGTCATGCTTGGTCCAATTGGCTGTGGCAGGGTTGAGGTCACATGACTGCTCTTTGCAGAGGAAGGCAGTAGAGCTGATTAAGTCAGAAGGGGAAGTTGGGTGTGGGAGGCAAACTGATGGATCTGTCTGCTGTACAGGTTTTTCATGAATGTTCCATTCAGGAATGTTACTTTGAAAGCTGGGAAGAGGGACTGCCCTGTTCTTGGGACTGACATTTGCTTCTTTGAATCAGGACTTTATGGTTGGATTTCCTTTTCTGTCTTCTGTTTTCTTGTGTCTGAAATGCTAAGAGACTGGGAGTGGGAATAAGGGACAGAGAATTATGACTTCGACTTTGGCTTTTGTGCAATTTCTGATGTAATGCTATGTGCTAGGAGGTTGAATACCTCCTCCTGTCCCTGCTGTGCCACTTCCCAGCTGGTGGTACCCTGGCCTGGTCACCTACCCATCCTGATTAAACTGCATGACAATGTATTGAATTAAATGATAAGGTCTATTGTAGCCACCATGAATCCTGTCCTCACTCAGTCAACAGTCAATAAACGTTTATTTTTATTACATGTATGATAATGAAGGCTCTCTCCCTCTGGCGGGTGCAGAGAAGCAAAAGCAGGGTATGGCATTTGCTAATTTCTTAGGCTATTTCCAGCCCTCACATTGACTGTTTTTCAGCTATCACTGTCCCCAAACTGGATTAATGTCACCCTGCAAGAAAGAACCAAAGAACAAGAGGGCAAGTGTGAGAGAACACATAAGACAAGGCTACTTTCCAGGAGGGAAATGGAAATGCCAAGAATGCAATTGTCACCAGAGAGGAATAGGGCCTGCCCAAGAGGACAGGAGGCATAAATCTCTCCCACTTTGCAACTCTTCCCGGAGCTCTCTCTAGTGGGGAGAGGGAGAGAAGTTATGGGAAGAGGGTTGACAGAGCCCCATCTCTGAGCTGGCCTGTGCTTTCTTGACAAGGAATCAGACACACCAAGTTCAAGGCTTGGCTCCATAACCCCAGGGCAAGTTGTCTAAACTGTTCTTTCTGTTTTTTCAGCTGAAAATGAGAGATTAAATACTTTTCTCCAAGAGTCACTGTCAGAAATGTATGTTGCTATATATGGAGATGACACCAACACAGTAGCTATTCAAGAGGCGTGAGCTTCCTCTCCCTCAAGCTGGGAGGCCCATCAATCCCAGAGCCGATGGAGCACAGTGACCATCCATTTAATCCTGCAGAGAAGGAAACTGAGGCTCAGAAAGGGAATGACTCTTGCCTGAGCAATGGTTAGGGCCTTGCTGCTGACTGCACAACTGGGTGACCCTCATCACAAGTCCTGTGGGCCAGGCTGGTGGGATCCTGTGCCTGTGGATGAATGCTAGCACCCTAAAATGGATCCTTAACAGAATCAGTGACCTAACCCTCACCCAAAGCTAGCAGACACTGCAGAAACTCTGAGCAGTTGCTCGAGGTTTGGGGATTCACTGTATTGAGCATGAACTTCTGGAAGCTCCCAGTGAGTACGGACACTGTGGAGATCCCAAGCCAGAGCTGAGACAGGACCTGAAGTTACCCCCAGAAAACCCACCAGGGTAAAGGGGAGACAGAGGGACGAGCACCTAGTTCTGAGGATCCGTTCCACCCCAACTGCCTTCACTACGGCAAAGGCCCAACCACTGAGGAGTTTCCTCTCGTGTCTGCCTGCTCAGCATCCATTCCATTCATTTTAGTGACAGCACCCCAGATTTCCTTGGAGAACCACCCCTCCCCATTCTTAAATCCAAGATTTAGTCTTCTGACTCTTACTCTGTTCTCCATCCTCCTCTCCCGGAATGGGCATAGCAACATGACTAGCTGGCCAATCAGAGCATGGCATTATCCTCTACCTACAGTGATTGGTTCAGAAATGGGCACATGACCCAGGCCAGACCAATTAGAGCTAACGAAATTTAACAGGAATGCAAATTACTGGCAAAGAAAGCCTCTGCCTTTTCCCTAGTGAAAGGATAGGGTGTAAGCCTGGAACTGCCACGAAAAAAAGGTAGCCTGTTAGTAATCATAGCCTCCACAGAAATGCAGGTTGGGAGGTCTGCGTGGGTATAGCGTGGGGCACCAAAGCTTCAGAGAGAAATGCTTCTGATCTTCCAGCTCTTGGTGCTCTGGGAATGGAACCGGACCCTGCCTTTGGGGCTGACTCCAGCTTTGTTCCAGAAGGTACAATGTTGTGGTCATTTGGGTGCTCTAGACAATTGTAAGGACAGTGTTTACCCAGTGTTCTCGGAGCAGCGCTGAATAATCCCAATGCAGTGACTGTTCTGTGTAAAAATGTCAAACTGTCTTTACTGTGGGCAGGGTGATCCCTGCAGACGTAATTAAGGTGTGAGCAGTGATGGGCTGGGAGATGTACCGCCCAGAACCCTCTTCAGGGAAGGACCTGTCGCCCAGTTGCCGGGCATGCTGTCAGCCCGTTCAGGGATGCTTCAGGCTAAACTTCTCTGGGATGGCTTCATAGGGAACCCAATTGCTGCCATGAGGTAATGCTTCCTCTATTAGGATTCAATGAGAGAATTAGAGAATTGGAGGGATGGGGCACAAATGGCAAAGGGCAGGATGCCACAACCTGGTACGATTGAGGACTAAAAGGAGGAAATGTCCATGAGGCACCCGCCTCTTTCCCTCCAAATAGAGTCAAGGCCAAGGAATATCAGGAGCAGCAAGATCCCATACTGACATTTATATGCTTCTTTTAAAATAATTCCTGTATGTTGCACTCAAAACTCAGAAAAGTCTCTTAACCCAACAACCTTAAGCTAACTGTGCTTGTGGTGCCTCTGGTTCGTATTTGGACTGGAAATTGAAGCTGCAGTTCCCCAAAGGTTATTCAAAGCTGTCCAGAGGTGATGGGAGGAGGTCAGAGCAGCAGCTGGAGTGAGAGGTGACAGCCTGCAGTCAGAACAGCTGGTACCCGGATCCCCTGGCTCAGGACTTGCTTCCTGTGGTCTTACCCTGGAGGGCCTCTGGCTAAGGAAGTCTGGCATTAAGGGAAGGAGTAACTTCCCTGAAAACTGGGATTTGAGGGCATTAGCGTGACCCCAGACTTAGGACATGTTTGCTGACTAGCCCACAGGGAAGATGGCCGAGGGAGGTGGGATAAAAACAACAACCCCCGCCTCAACAGGCCATCGGGGGAGGAGGAGCACCCTGGGGGAGGGGCTTGCTGTGTGCTGCAGCCTGGGGAGAGGAGAGGAGAGGGGAGGGAAGGGGAGGGGAGGGAAGGGGAGTGGGAGGGGACTGGTTGGGGAGGCCATTCCCTGGTCTGCTCTGGCACAGCACAGGGCCCAGAGGACCTCTAGATGGTGAGACTGAAGCTGGCTGTGCTGGGAGGTTCCCACCATGTACCCTGAAGGAAAGGGCAGGGCTGAGCTGTCATTCCTTTAGGCTGCAGGCCCAGGTGTGGGACCCAGAACCAAGGCTCCTGGCTCTCCACCCTTTCTGCAGCCCCAGGAGCCTGGGGCGGCCTCTCAGTCACTCTCAGGACAAACGATCTTGCTGAATGCATAGAGTCTTCAGGGAACAAAATCAAGGATTTTTCATGCGCGTGGTCAAAGCCTCACATTAACGTAGCAGAGTGAAGGGGGTTGCCCCATTTCCCAGGTGGAAGTATTGAGGTGCAGAGACATAAGGGACGTGCCCACGATCACAAACATAGCAAGTGGCAGAGCCCCTTGAGCTCCCCCTCTGCCCCCAAGCTATCCTAAAGCTCCTTCTTGCTTTATTTCTGCCCCAGTCTCCCATTTAGGATGTAGGTACAGTCTAAGCCCATTTGCTGAATGCAGCCAATGCCATGTGAGTGATGGGAGCCGATGCCATGTGAGTGATGGGAGTTCCAACCCAGCCTTAATACACGTTTTCTTATTCGATGACTGTTTAATCTCCAGGGAGCCGATGGGGCTGTTAGGGCTCTCACTGCAGTGTTTTGAAGATGAAGGGGTCCAGCCAGGAGCTACAGAGGAGTGGAAGGGAAAGGCCTGAAACAGAAAGAGCAGGATCAGAACCGGGGCATGGTAGGAAAGAGGCAGGTGGAAGGACCATGGTAGGAAAGAGGCAGGGTGGAAGGACAAGCTTCAGGAGCACCCCTGCCTTGCCAGCCTGGGACAGTGTCCTTGGCTCAAACTCTGCCTCAGGAGAGAGAGGGTGGAGGGAATTACTGTGCACCTGTTTGTGGGGGACACTGAGGATAGGGCCACCACACAGAGCCTCTCTTCAGTTTTTGTAATCAAGCCACACAGGAAGACCCACATAATGATCTTCTTGGAGATGAGAAAGCTGAGGCTCAGAGAGGTTAAGTTACCTGTCCAAGGCCACACAGTGTGCCTGGAATAAGAACCCGTGTTCTTCTGCTCATGGGGCTGAAAGCCAGGCTTCTGCCCTTTGGATCCAGCATCTCCATCAACAAGCAGGCAGGGCAGCTAGGAAGGCCCCTACGCTCACGGGGAAGACTTGCGTTTTGACCTGGGGACCAAGCCACTTTCAGTGTACCAAGAAGCCCTGTGCCCCACAGAGATAACAAAGCTGGTATTTGCCTCTCTTGGTTCAGTGCTCTGTGTGCAGAATTCATTGGCAGGAACCCTGGAAGGGGAGGGGCTGAATGAGGGGGTGTAAGCAACCAATCCCACCCCAACCTCCAGCGGCAGAGGCTATTATTGTCCCCATGTTGAGACATGAAACCGAGGGCTGTCACGGCAGAACCATGTCCCCAACCAGTGTGGCACCAGAACCTGCTCTAACCATGGCCTCCCTTGGCCTCAGCTGGTGCAGTCCTCAGCACAGAGGAGGCTTGCCAGGCATGTTTGATGAATGACTGAATGATGCTTGGGCGACACCTTATTGATCCATGAGCTCCCCAAACAGGGAACAGAGTCCTCTGCACATGTGTCTCCACGGCTAGCCTCACACACAAGTGTGCATCTGAGTAGGCTGATGGACGACTCTGCTGGGATCTCTGCCAAAGCATGTGGCTTTGGTTTTCCTGCCTCTTCCCTTCTCCAGTGACGGTATCTGACCTGACCATTTGCTTCCATGAAGTTGGGGTTGGAATTACAAAGACCCGATAACCACAAGGCCACAACACCACAAGGTGTTTCTGATTACAGAGCTGGGGAATCTCTCTGGAGTCACTGGAACTGGATGAACAAAGGCTTAGCTCTCTGGGACAGGAAAGAGGAACCAGCCATAGCTCACCTGAGGGCAGGCAGGGGCCCGCAGGGCTGGGAAGAGAAGGCAGAGCCTGATTTACTTTCGCTTCTGAGGCATTCGTGGGTAAGATGGGCCCATCCTATTAGTCATTCTGCCTGAATGGGTAGAGCCGAGGCTGAGCCTTTTCCCCAACTCTTCCAAGAAGGCTAAAATGTTGGTGGAATTTTCTTCCTTTAATGGACAAAGAGGGGCATATTAGTTTTCTGTGGTTGCTGTGACAATCCACTATAAGCTGAGGGGCTTAAAAAAAAAAAAAGCATTCTCTCAAGTTCTGGAAGCCATGAGTCCAGAATCAAGAAAGAAACCATCTCTTGCTTCCCCTAGTTTTTGGTGGTTGCGGGCATTCCTTGGCTTGAGGTCACATCACTCCAATCTCCACCTTCCTCTTCACATCATCTCCTCGTGGTGTGTGTGTGCATGTGTGTGTGCATGTGTGTGGGCATGTGTGTGTGTATGTATGTGTGTATGTGCCCACACTTTCAAGAGGCTCAGAGTCCAGTGTGGAAATCCAACCAGTACATGCTCAATGACCATCTTTTGCATTATTCCGTAAAGCCAATCACTACAAAGCTGTGTGATGCATTCTGTGGTTAGAATGTGTGGCTGGTGAGGTGGCTTGTGGTAGTAAGCGGTGAATTCTACCTGGAGGATCAGGGCAGGCTGCTCCACAAAGGGGGCCTTTGAGCCTGGCCTCGGAGGAAGAAGGGGAGTCCAGGAGGGAGCATTGACCAATGGAAGACAGCAGGCCCAGTGTTGTCTCTGGAAGGTCAGCAGTCCTGCGTGGTCAGGCAGAGCGCAGGCTCGTTGGATGAGAGGACATATTTGGAGGCGGGGGGAGGGGGGTGCTGCAAAGGGTGGTCAGGGGCATTGCAAAGGCCCTCCCTCCCCTGCTAGGAAGTGAAACCACCTTGCAACTTTGGCACAAAGTGTGATCTCTGCTGCATTAACCCGGATGCATCCTTTTCCTCTCAAACATGACTTCCTCAGAAAGACCTTTTCCAGACTACCCAGACTCCAGCACTTCCCTGTGATTTATACTCATGGCACCCCATGCTTGTCTTTCCCAGCATTTATCTCATTTGTACACACATGAGGGGCAGCTCAGGTTAATGCGTAAGAGCAGGACACTGGACCAAGACTGCCAGCGCACACCTGGCCCCACCACCTACCAGGCAGGTGATGTGCGGGGCTGCATCTACCCTGGTTCCTCACCCATCCCTGCTTACCCTTACCAAGCCGGTTTGCAGTACCCTCCCCTGTGGGCAGGGCTTGCTGCTTGCCTCTGTGTTTGGCTACTTGCTTTGCTTTAACCGGTGGAATTAGGTGGGAAATGACAGGGTACCAACTCTGAACCTACTGCTCGCTCTCTTGTACTTCTGCCATCCCTACAAAAAGGACATTCCTGGACTGGCCTGTTGCTTTCAGAAGAGGAGGAGAGGCATGTGGAGCAGAGCCAAGCCCCCACTGGCCACCGGCACATAGATGAGAACAGGAGAACCGCCTAAATGAGCCCAGCCTGGATCAGAGCCAATACCCACCCAACAACTTGTGACAACCAATACATGGTTGTTTTAAGGCATTAACTTTTGGGACTGGTTTGTTATGTGGCTATAACTAACTGATACAGGTGACCCTGGGCAAGCTAATTAATCCATCTCTGCCCCCATTTTCCTTTTTGTAAAATGGGGAAATGAATAGTACCTGCCTCGTGTGATTTTTATAAGGATCAGATGAGTTAACAATTGTATAGCACTTAGGTGCCTATATACACATTTGTTTAATAAGCATCTTTGTCTTTATTCAAATAATGCTGTTTCCCCAACAAGACTCAGTAACCGTTTTTTCGTAATGTCCCCAGCGACTAGTACAATGCTTGGTCCATAAAAGGCACTCAATAAATGCCTGTCAAATAGATAGTGGATTTTCCTAACACACATATAAATTAAAAGACCAAATATGGAACTTCCTTTTTTTTAAAAAAAAAAAAAAAGCTATTTAATGAGCCCTTACGAATTGCCAGGCATTATGTGAAACAACTTAGGTAGAAGTAGGTAGAATTATTATGCTCACTGTAGAGACAAGAAAACTGAGGCTCCAGGTTAAGTAACTTGGCTGCAGTCACACAGCTAGGAAGCAGCAGAACTACGATTTGACCCCAATCTAGTTCCTGCATTTTTTCCTCCACCCC
Source organism: Theropithecus gelada (assembly GCF_003255815.1). Lineage (NCBI taxonomy): Eukaryota > Metazoa > Chordata > Mammalia > Primates > Cercopithecidae > Theropithecus > Theropithecus gelada. The sequence continues at coordinate 97,305,999 of NC_037675.1, read as the reverse complement.
AGCATGCGTCCCTGTGTGCAGATGGCAAATCAAAGCCAAGATTATTTCCCACTGTGGGAAAGGACTGCAGGTAATAAGGAAGGGGTCAAATACCCAAAAGGGCAGGCTCAGCCTGCAATGGGAACCGGGTCCTCAGAAGGAACTCTTTAATTAGATGAATTCATCTTTTTTTTTTTTTTTTTTTTTGTGGGAGAGTCTGATTGATGTTGTCACTGCAGGAGGAAGTCCAGTGTCAGCATATTCTCCAGGGGCATGGGCTGGCCTCTCCCCCAGTCGCCAGCTCCATTTTCTGAGGGTGGTTTATTGGAGTTTGCTCCCCGAGGGCCACTTCCTGAGCGGAACATGAAGGCAATAGCGAGATGCTTATGTGGAGGTTTTCTTGCTTGGGCAGGCGTTGGAAGGGTTGGGAAGCCTATCTGAGTAAGCAGGTCTGGGCAGCCTGGGACTCCTGGAGCTCATATGCTCTGAGCTGCTGAGAGAGGCTGTCAGCACCTCCTTGGTGGACCCACCGTGGGGCCAAAACAAGAAAGGGCCTTCCTGTGACTTCCCTGCCTGCTGCTGCAGCCATCCCCCACCTGCTAGGAGCTTCACATTCTCCCCTGGGGCCCCCTGAAAGCGGGGGGAACTGGAGGACATGGATCACAGCACCAGGAGCCATGGGTCTAGCAGTCTGGTGTCAGACACGTTCTACCAGCTGTGCAGACCGTGAACAGTCAAACAATGTCTCTGAGCCTCAGTTTCCCCATGTAGAAATTAAGAACTCTAACTGCTCTGGAAACCATAGTTCAGTACCCTAAAGAATAATATCTATGCATGTATTCAACACCTTCTACATTCTAGGTCCAGGGCAATGCACTTTATATATATGATCTTGTGCAATCATTTTAAAAACCCAATGAGAGATTGTAGGGTTGATTTGCTCTTTATTTTACAAATGATAAAACTAAATCTCAGGAGATTAAATAAAAGTTGCTTACAGTTTCAGGTGGTCAAACTTTGGAGCGTCCACTCGGCATCATTTCCACCTTTCTCCTTTCTAATAGAATCCCAATTTTATCCACGTAATTTTCTGTCTCCACAGGGAAAGGTGACCACATCTCTGGCTCCGGGACTCAGTCTCACTATCTCCAACAGCAACGTGTGTTGTTCGGTGGCTATGCCACTGGCCCATGGGTGAGCACAGGACTTGTATGGGGTGAGGGTCTCCTGAGCTAATGATGTTGTTCTGTGTGTGACCTCGGTTTCTATGCAGCAATCTGATGAGTATGAAGGGAGTCACCCTTAGGATGAAGCCAGTGTGAAGCAGAGATGGAAGAAGTGGAGTCTCTGATGACATTATCGAGCCATTGAACCACCACTCCTGATGCTTGCCCTCCCTCTAGATTTCCTCGGTAGTCAGATAATCAATGTCTTTATTTTTCAGTCTAGTTTGAGTCTATTTAAATCATCCTGAAAGACACATGACATGAACTTTCATCAGTTCAACTTTGAACCCATGTCTTTCCAATCAGTACCTAAAATAACAAAGATTTCGTATTTGTTCCATTAAAGAATTTAACAAACATTTGCTGACTGACTGCTAAGTATATAAATATTTTACAAACATTTCACTTTATACTCATTGTAGCCTGAGAAGGCACATCAAGTTAAGATAATTTTTCTCCCAAAGGAACAAAGATTCAGAGAAGTTAGATGACAGAAGTAAAAGACACACAGCTATTAAGTGGCAGAAAATAGCTTCAAACCTGGATTTCTCGGAGTCCAGAGCCCATGCTGTTTTCAACATTGCACACCACTTCTCCAAAACCTGTGAGCTCCAAGCTTTACCCCCTACCCACAGAGATTATCAGCCATCATATCATCAGGTCAGTTCTAATCCTAGTTTTAACCACCCCCATATACAGACTAGAAAGTTGCCCTTAAGACACTGGAACCCGTTTTGAGCCCATTGTCTTTTATCCTCAGATCAAGTGAGAAAGACCACCTGGAAATTTGGAGGGGAAGCAAGGCTACTTCCCGCATTTCTAAAGAAAAGAAAGAAATTCTACCAATAGTTCCCTCCCCAATGGATTTGCTAGGGTGAACTCTGCCTTTCTCTTACTTCTGATCCATTTCGTCCCCAGGAAATTACATTTAACACAAAGTTGTTGAGCAACTACTATGTGCCAGGTTCAGTTCTCAGTGCTGAGGATAGACCAACAAAGAACTCAAGGTCCTATCAGGGGTGTGGACTGGAGCCTAGCATTTGTGGGGCCATGTTTCTTAGTCACCCAGTATTTAAGGGCTCATTGCTCATGCATCACTTCCTCTTGTTTTCTATTCTCTTATTATACTATTTTCCAGTAAGGCATCTCAGGGATCAAGGAGACTGGGAAACTTCTACATATTTTGGGGAACACATTAAAAAACTAGGAAATCCTATAACATAGTTACCAAAATTATGCTATATTTTAAATACATACATTAACTAAAACAACACCTTGAATGTAAAAAATGCAGTGACATATACTTACGCTCTTCACAAAACAAAATACGTAATTTTTAAAGGTTCATTTATTCACTATCTATATTCATTGTGCCGGTTTAAAGTTGTGTTAGTCTTCAAGGTTGTACTACTGGCACATGAATAGAAAAACAGATCAATGTTACAGAAATAGGCAAAAATACATACAAGAATTTAGTATATGATCTCTGCAGAGTTTTGGCAAAGTAAAACTTTATCATTTTGATAAAGTTCAATTTGTTAACGTTCCCTTTTATGAATTATGCTTTTGGTGTCAGGTCTAAGAACTCTTTCCCTAGTCCTATATCCTAAAGAAATTATCCTGTGTTTATTTTCTTAAAATTTTATAGCATAACATTTAATATTTAAGTCCATTATCCATCTTGAGTTAACTTTTGTATAAGGTGTCAGATAGGTCAAGGTTTATTTATTTGCCTATGTATGTACAATTATTTCAGCAGTATTTGTTGTAAAGGCTACTTTTCTTCTATTAAATGCTTGTGTGCCTTTTCAAGAATCATTTGAAACTATTTATGTAAACTATATCTGGGTTCTCTATTCTGTTCCTTTTATCTAGATGTGTGTCCCTTTGCCAATAAAACAGTCTTGATTATTGTAGCTATATACTAAGTTTTCAAACTGGGGAGACTGATTCTCTTTCAAAATTGTTTTGGCATTTTTAGTTTCTTAGTCTTCCCACATACATTTTAGTATAATTTTGTTTGTAGTTACAAAATATTTTTCTGGAATCTTATGAAAATTGCTTTAAGCCAGTTTGTCAGTTTGGTGAGAATTGATGTCTTTGTTATTTCCAATTCATGAACATGGTATGTCTCTCCATTTATTTGGATCTCTTTTGATTTATTTCATCAGTGTATTGTAGTTTTTAGCACAAATGTCTTTTACATGTTTCATTAGATTTACATCTGGGTATTTCTTTTATTATGTGATTGTAAATGCTATTGTATTTTTAATTTCAGTTACCAGTTCTTCACTGCTAGTATGTAGAAAGGCAGTTGATTTTTCTATGTTTATCTTTCATCCTGTGACCTTGCTGAACTCTATTATTATTTCTAGGAGGTTTTTTTGCATATTTCTTCAGATTTTCTACATAGGCAATTATGTCATCTGCAATAAAAACAGTTTTATCCTTTCTTTCCAATCTGTATGCTTTTTTATTTTTACTTCTTGTCTTATTCTACTGGCTAGAACTGCCAGCAATAGATTAAATAAAAGTGGTGAGAGTGAGCATACTTACCTTCTTCCTGATCTCAGGGAAAAGTTATTCAGTTATTGATCATTAAATATAAGGTTAGTTGTAGTTTCTTTCTTCCTGCATTCCTATTTTCCCAAGATTTTTTTTTTTAAAAAATTGGGGTTGTATTTTATCATATTCCTCTTTCTTCCTGGATTGGTATTATCATGTAGTATTTTTCTTTAGCCTATTAATATTATGTATTACATTGATTGACTTTTAAAAATTGAACCATCCCTGCATACCTGGAATAAATCCCACTTTGTCCTACTATATGCTGCTGAGTTGTTTTTTTTTTTTTTTTTTTTTTGAGATGGAGTTTTGCTCTTGTCACCCAGGCTGGAGTGCAATGGTGCAATCTTGGCTCACTGCAACCTCTACCTCCTGGGTTCAAGTGATTCTCCTGCCTCAGCCTCCTGAGTAGCTGAGGTTACAGGCATGTGCCACCACACCCAGCTAATTTTTGTATTTTTAGTAGAGATGGGGTTTCACCATGTTGGCCAGGCTGGTCACAAACTCCTGACCTCAAGTAATCCACCCGCCTCAGCCTCCCAAAGTGCTGAGATTACAGGTGTGAGCCACCATGCCCAACTGCTGAATTCTATTTGCGAATATGTTAAGAATTTTTGCCTTTGTATTCATGAAGGATATTGGTCTTAGCATTCTTTTTTTGTATTAGTTTTGTCCAGTTTGAATAGAGAGTAATACTAGCTTTGTAAAATGAATTGAGAAGTGTTCCCTTCTCTTCTGTTTTTAGGAAAAGTTTGTATAGAATTGGTGTTAATTCTTCTTTAAATGTTTGATAGCATTCACCACTGAAACATCTGGATGTTTCATCTTCAGTGAAACATCTGGAGATGTTGGGGGGCAATTTTAAAATTACAAATATAATTTCCTTAATAGTTATAGGTATACCCAAATTTTTTTTTTTCATATTGAGTGAATAGTGGTTATTTGTGGGCTTTTGAGGAATTGGTCTATTAAACCTAAGTTTTAAAATTTATGTGTGTAGAGTTCAAAGTATCTCCTTATTATCTTTTTGATGCTTGCAGGGTCTATAGTGTTATTTTCTGTTTCATTCGTAATATTGCTAATTCGTGTCATCTTTATTTTTTTAGTTTGTTGTTTGTTTGGTCAGTCTTGCTACTGACCACATTTGTCAATTTGGTGTACCATTTCAAAGAACCAACTCTTTGTTTTGACTTTTCTCTATTGCTTTCTGTTTTCAGTTTTACCGATTGCTGTTCTTGTCTTTATTATTTCATTCTTTTTCCTTACTTTGGGTTTCTTTTGCTCTTATGTTTCTAGTTTCTTGAGGTGGGAGCTTAGATAATTGATTTAAGACTTTTCTTCTTTTCTTGAGTATGAATTTACTGCTAAATATGTCCCTCTCAACACTGCTTTAGCTGTGTCCAACAAATTTTTTAGGTCATATTTTCACTTCCATTCATTTCAATGTAATTTTTCATTTCCTTTAAGACTTACTTTTTGAACCATGAGTTGTTTAGAAGTATGCTGTTTAGTTTCCAAATGTTTAGAGATTTTATCAGTTATCTTTCTGTAATTTACTTCCAGTTTAATTCCATTGTGGTTGAAGAAGATACTCTGTATGTTTTCATTTCTTTTAAATTTGTTGAGGTTTATTTTATAGCCTAGGCTATGGTCTATCTTGGTATATGTTCTTTAAGCATGTGAAGAAGATGTATATTTTGCTTTTGTTGGGTGATGTGTTCTACAAATGCCAATTAGATTCTGTTGGTTGATTGTGTTGAGTTTTTGCATATTCTTGATGGTTTTCTTTCTAGTTCTATCAATTGTTCAGAAATGTATGTTGAATTATTCAACTACGAATTCTTTCTTATTTCAGTTCTATCAGTTTTTGCTTCACACATTTTATAGCTCTGTCACTTGAGACATACACACTTAAAATTACTATTTCCTTTTGGTAAACTGACTTATCTTTGTATAATATTCCTTGCTAGCTCAGATAATTATCTTTGAAGACTACTTTATCTTATACTAACATAGAGACTCCTGCTTTCCTTTGATTAATGTTTGCATGGATATATATTTTTTCTATCATTTTACTTTTAACCTGCCTGTATCGTTATGCTTGAAGTGAATTTCTTGTAAGCAGAATATGGTTGAGTCATGTTACTAATCTCTGTTTTTCAGTTGATGTGTTTGAGTGTAATTATTTACATGATAGGCCTTAAGTCTTATTTTTCTGTTTGTTCTCTCTGTTTTGTTCTTTCTTCTAGTGGGTTATGTGGACATTTTTAGATTTACAAAGATGTAGAGTTTTGATTAATCTGTAGTGTTTTTAGTGCATCTCTTTGTGTAGGGCTTTTTTTTTAGTGATTGCTCCAGATATTACTTTATATACATAATTTATTACAGTCTATTCTTATCATTCTTATAGTTTGAGTAAAGGATGATACCTCACTTCCTTTAATGACCCTTTACTCTCCCCTATGTATAGTATAATTGTATTAGTCCATTTTCACACTGCTGTAAAGAAATACCTGAGACTAGGCAATTTATTTTAAAAAAGAGATTTAACTTACTCATAGTTCTGCATGGCTGGGGAGGCCTCAGGAAACTTAAAATCATGGCAGAAGGTGAAGGAGAAGCAGGCACCTTCTTCACAAGGTGGCAGGAGAAAGAGAATGCACAGGAGAAAATGCCACTTTTAAACTATCAGATCTTGTGAGAATTCCCTCACTATCACTATCACAAGGACAGCATGGGGGAAACCGCCCCCATGATCCAAGAGCCTCCTACCAGGTCCCTCCCTCATCATGTGGGGATTATAATTAGAGATAAGATTTGGGTGGGGACACAGAGCCAAACTAGACTAATAATTTTCTTAACTATTTCTTCTACATACCTTTAGAACCACATCAGACAATGCTAGAGTTTTTGCTTCAAACATCAAACACTGTTTAGAAAACCAAAGAGGAGAAAGACCACCTATTTTATTACCCATATTTTCACTTAGCCATGTTCTTTCTTCCCTTCAGATGTTCCAAGATTCCTTCTTTTATTGTTTCCTTTCTGTTTAAAGAACTGTCTTTAGCCATTATTTAGGGCAAGTCTGCTGATGACAAATTCTCTGAGTTTTCCTCATCTGAAAATGTCTTAATATCTCATTCATTTTTAAAGGATATTTTCACTAGATGTAGGATTCTGGATTGACAGTTCTTTGCTCTCAGCATCTGAAAATATTGTGCTACTTCCTTCCTTCTGGCCTCCATATTTTCTAATGAGAAATTCACTGTTATTCTATTTGTTTTTCCCTTATAGGTAAGATATTGTCTTTCTCTGGCTGTTTTTAAGATTTTTTTCATGTTTTTGGTTTTCAGAAATTTAAATATGATATGTCTTGGTATGGATTTCTTTGGTTTATCCTGTTTGAGATTTGCTCAGCATTTTGACTTTGTAGGTTTGTATGTCTTGCCAACTTTGGGGAGTTTTAGCTATTATTATTTCTTTGACTACTTTTTCAGCACAATTCTTCTCTCTCCTTTTGGGACCCCAGTGATACAAATTTTAGATTTTTGTTGAGGTTCTACTGGTCCATGAGGCTCTGTTTATAATTTTACATTCTGTTTTTCCTACGTTGTTCAGATTGAGTAATTCCTATTGTTCTATCTTCCAGTTCATTAATTATTCTCTTTATCCCCTCCATTTTGCTGTTCAGTCCATCCACTGAACACTGAACTTTTTATTTTGGTTACTGCATTTTTCAATTCTAAGTTTACCTTTTAGTTCTTCTTTATATCTTTCAATTTTTGCCTTGTCTTTCTATTTCTTTGCTGAGACTTTCTATGTTTTCATTTGTTACAAGCCTGTTTATCATTGTTTGTTGAAGCATTTTTATCATGATACTTGAAAATCTTCATCAGATAATTCTAGTATCTCTGTCATCTCATTGTTGGTATCTATTAAATGTCTTTCCTCACTCACTCTGTGATCCTCTTGGCTTCTGATATGACAAGTGATTTTATTTTAAGATCTGGACATTTTAGTTTTATGCAATGAAGCTATGAATCTGAGTGTTTTAGCTATTTTTAATGACTGCTCTAGCAGGGAAAGTGGGGACACTGCCTTGTGGTTTTTAGGCAGAAATAGAAGTCCTGAGTTCACATTTGGCTTTGTTGATACTTGAGAAGGGGGTTCTCCATTTTGCTGGGTGAGAGTGAAAGTCCAGCCTCCCCACATGGACTCTAGTGATGTTGCTGGGAAGAAGATCTCATTGTCAGCTGGTAGGAATGAAATTCCTGGCTTCCTAATTGGCCACCTCTGACATCAGTAGGGGTATTGGGGTGTCTTGTCAAAACATCATGAGACCAAAAATCTAGGCTCTTCTTTTGCCCTTTTCTGTCATGAGTGAGGATAGGGGTTTCAAGGTTCTGTGTGTAAAGTGTTTGGCTAATGTAGAGCAGATTTTGGGAGCAGATTTTGTTTGAGCTTTTGATTTTGTCTGCTCGTGTCCATGTTTCTGGGAGAACTGGCTTCTTCACATCCAATTCTGGGATACATGAGGCAAAAAGAAAACCCAAGGAACCCACCACCATGTTATTCCCTGGGTTCTGAGGTCTCTAGCCTTTTACCTTCCCCTCTGTATCTTGCAGGAGCTCCGTATGTTTGTCTTGCATATAACGCCTAGGCTTTTCATCGCACTTAACAGGATGAATAGAGAAAAGTACACCTGCTTTTTTGTCTTAGGCAAGTAAGTCCCTTCAAAGATACACTTCTAGTTGAAACAGGAGGGTGCAGAACAGAGAGTGTGCTCTGTGTAAGCACACATATGTGCAAGGACTCTCTCTGGAGAGTCAAACACAAAACACCAATCACATGGCTTCCAGGGGGACTGGGGTCAGAGAGGAAAGAAAATTATGCTTCTCTCTATATTCTTTTGTAGCATTTCCAATTTGTACCATGTGCATGTGTTACATATTCAAAAGAATAAATGGTTTTTAAAAGAATGCAGCACGATGTACATTTTTATATTCTCCAGGAATATTTCCCTGACTGTCTGCCTAACCTTGTGTTCTGGGCTGAATTATGTCTCTTCCAAAATTCATATGTTGAAGTGCTAGCTCCTAGTACCTCAGAATGTGACTGTATTTGGAGATAGAGCCTTTAAAGAGGCAATCAAGTTACAATGAGGTCATTACAGTAGGCCCTAATTCAACATAACTGGTGTCCTTGTAAGAAAAGAAGATTAGGACACAGACATGCACAGAGAGAAGACCACGTGAAGACAACAGGGGAAGACAGCCATCTGCAAGCCAAAGGGCGAAGCCTGGGAAGAACCCCTGCCAATACCCTGATCTCGGACTTCCAGCCTCCAGGATTATGAGTAAATAAATCTCTGTTGTTTAAGCCAGGCAGTCTGTGTTACTTTGTTATGGCTGCCCTAGCAAACTAATCTAACTTGTTTGGAGATAACACTGAAGGTATGAATTTGAGACCCTTGGCAAGGGAGAGACCTGAAAGAGACGGCTCTCTGGTCACACCAGCTGAAGTTCTGCCAATGTTCCTGCTGTGGAGTCTGTGAGGCCCAGGCTGCCTCTAGGATGACCCTTCAGCCAGTACTCCCTGAGTGGGGAAGCCTGGCTTGCTCCAGACTTGCTGTTATGGTGAATGCAGTTTGGGGAATCTTCCCAATATGGCATCATCAGTAACAACACTGATACTGAGCCTCGCCTGGCTCCTTGTGTTCGTTCTCAATCGGTTACACACCCAGAGGGGAGAGGAGAGATTAAATAGGTTCCCTCAGACTTCCAACAAGAGCAGCCCTGCAGTTTTTTGGTGCAAATGCTTTGAAGAGCATCATCCTATATGTCTCTTTTAAAAAGACCTGTGGGATGCATCCCACTCTGATGTCAAAGTCAGAAGCATTTATTACCCACTTAACAGCCTGTGCTTCCGTTACAAACATCAGAGCCTGCCTTGCTCTTTGCCCAGACTCTTTCTACTGTGGTAGAAGGCAGGCTACTTGATAACCAGCTATGAAAATAGCCTTTCAGTCATTTTTCTCTCTTCCCTCCTGTGCTTTTTGTGTTTTTTTGGGGTTTTGTGTTTTGTTTGTTTTTAATCTGTCCCTTTTTTCTGTTTCTCATTTAAGTTGTTTTTAGTATTATTTTACCCATGTTTTTGTTACAAGCTCTCAACTCTGAAGATGAGCTGATGTGCAAATACAACCAGGTGGAGAGAGATAACCCACATTCTCTTGTAACTGTAATAGTTACAATAGTATCAATTATAATAACAGTGAATGTTCATTGAACAGTTTTTATATACTCATGACTCTATGGTGCACATGACATGCATCATTTCACTTGATCTTAGAACTGTCTGGGGGAAGATATTATTGTCCTCAGTTCATAGAGAGAAACAGAGGCTCTGAGTGATTATAACATATGGCCACAACCCACCTCGCTTATAAGTCATTGATTGTGTATTTGAAACCTGGCTGTTGAATTCCATGGCCCAAGCTTTTAATCACAGAAATGCTACTTGGCAAAAGGAAGGGCAGGTGTCTTCTTTGTGCCTGGCACATGAAAGATACTCTTTGCGTAATTGTCAAATATTAGCTCTGTGAGACAGGGCTTTTGGTCTATTTTGTTTACAGCCTGGCACTGAATAGGTGCTCATTAAATATTTGCTGAAGTATCAAATGAATGAGTGCATGAATGAATGAATACAAGGATGAACATGAGAATCAAGAGCTGTGGGAATTCAGAGAAGGGGAAGCTTCCCCCAACCCCCAATTTGGGTCAGGTGAAATACGAGAAGAATCTACAATAGCTCCTTGATACTAGTGGTAAAAAATCCTGACATCATTCCAAACAGGCTCTGTGTTGCCTAGCCAACACCTCAGGAGATATCACTGGAGGCTTAGGAGTGTGGGGAGGGCAGAGATTCCACATCCACCACAGCAGAGAGAGGGCTCCAGAAGAAACCCCAGATCTTCAAGCTGCACACAGGGTTGCAGTCTGCACAACTTCTGCTGATGGTCCTGCTTACAGGTGTGGGCTGGAATTGCTGCACCTCTGGGTGCTAAGTGGTTGGGCGCTGGGCATGGCTGTCCCAAGCGTGGTTCATGTACATAATTTAGAACGTGAAAGTACAGACATGCTCTTCAAGTTGCTCCCAGAGGTGACGTGCATTATCAGAGGGGAAGAACCATCCACAGAGAAGGCAGTGATTGCTTGGGGAGTGACTGGAGGATGGGATTTAGTCTCCCATAGCCTTATCAGTTATTTGCCCCATTCTTCGTTATGGACAACTGATGGTTTTCAGTCCCACACAGAGGGCTATGGAAATACCCCAAGCCCACATCCCTGCCCACAAGTCCCTCACCTGGTGACACAGGTGCTGTTACAGGCAGAGTGTCCACCTCATGCTGGCCCCTCTGGCTCTGTGGCCCCATTCCTGCTGACCGTGTGCTCGCAAAAGATGTGTTGAAGTGCTAACCGCAGTACCTCAGAGTGAGACTTTATTTGGGAATAGGGTCATTGCAGATGTAATTAGTTAAGATGAGGTCATATTGGAATAGGGCAGGCCGTTCATTCAATGTGACGAGTGTCCATATAAGAAGAGAAGAGACAGAGAGAGTAGAAGGCCATGTGATGGCAGAGACACGCCGGAGAGGACCACGCGAAGCAGAGATGGGAGTGATACAGCTGCAAGCCGAGGAATGCCAAGCTTTGCCAGTAACTGCCAGGAGCTGGGAGAGACACATGGAGCCGACTCTCCTTCCAATCCCTCCAGAGGGAGCCAACCCTGCCCGACACCTTGATTTCAGACTTCCACTTCCAGGATTGTGAGAAAATAAACTTCCGTTGCCTTGAGTCACCCAGTCTGCGGTGATTGGTTACAGTTGTTGTAGGACATGAATACTCTTAGCCACGCTGCCCGAGTGCCAAGACACTTCTCAAATCATCTCTTTCCCATGTGCAGGAACCTTCAATGGCTCCCCGTTATCCTCAGGATAAAGTGCAGCTCTCTGGGATGATTCACGCGGCCTTCACAATCCGGCTCTGCCTGGCCACCTCTGTGGCCTCCTCCCCGAGTCTCCTTGCCACTGTCCTTCCAACTCAACCACAGCAATGCCTTCATGAACCCCTTCTTTGCCTGGAAAACTCTTATTTATTCTTCAAAACCCGGCCCAAATGTTCTCTCCTCCAAAAAGGCTTCCAAGGTCTATCTGAGCAGAGAGAACTGGTTGCCTCCTCTTCAGTGCTTGAGAGCACCCTGAAATACCTTTGTGATGGCAGGTAACACAGGAACGTAAGCTCCATGAGGACAGGCAGTTTATCTCGTTCACTGTTCAGTCCTCAGAGCCTAGATAATAGTCATTCACTAGGTATTTGTTGAATAAATGTATGAATTAATGCAGGAAAGAATGAATGAATGCAATGTGCTATAATTACAGTCGCTTGAGAGACTGAGTCCCTTCGTGTCAGGACTATGTCTCATTTGTGCTGTGCACCTATGGATGGCAGGGAGAAAAAGGTTTCTTTCCAGCATCTGTAATTGGAAAGGACGAGGTTTGAGGGGCACAGGACTAACGGTAATAAAATGAAGCCAGGCATACTCCCCAAAATAATAAAAAGGCATTTGCAAGCCTTCACATCAGCTGACTGTAACTGTTTTAAGGAAGCACAGAAAATGGCTGGGCATGGTGGCTCGTGCCTGTAGTCTCAGCTACTCTGTAGGCTGAGGCAGGAGAATGGCGTGAACCCGGGAGGCGGAGCTTGCAGTGAGCCGCGATCCTGCCACTGCACTCTAGCCTGGGCAACAGAGCGAGACTCTGTCTCAAAAAAAAAAAAAAGAAAGAAAGAAAGCACAGAAAACAAAGAAGGTTCAACACCAGCAGTCCCACAGTAGTGTGTCCCCAGGTTCCAGAAACAATAGACATTCCATGTCATCAAAATTATAGGACTGCAGCTGGAGGTCATCTTGAGGACAAATGTCACCTGCATAGAGAAGCCCTCCCTAACTGTGCGATGTAAAGTGGCCATCTAAATTCCCCACGTTGCCCTTGGCATACTCTGCTTCTTGCGATCTCTTTGTTTATTATCTCATCCCTCTTCCTTCCCCTGTGGTACATCAGAGGTTGGCGAACTACAGCCTCTGTGCAGCAGGTGAGGAAACCAACTCAGGGAGGGAAGGAGTCTGCACTGGGTCATGCGGGAGGCAGCCTTGGAACTCTCATGCTATTACTTGTCTGCTGTTGCTAACGGAATGTTAATGCTTTGCGTTTGATCCCAGCCCATGGAAAGCGGAACGCCAAAGCAGGAAGGACCCTCAGAGACTGTTCAGCCCAAATGTGCTATCGCAGAGATGAAAAGCGAGGCTCACTTACCACAGGGGAAGGAAGAGGGATGAGATAATAAACAAAGAGATCGCAAGAAGCAGAGTATGCCAAGGGCTACGTGGGGAATTTAAATGGCCACTTTATATCGCACAGTTAGGGAGGGCTTCTCTATGAAGGTGACATTTAAACGGAGATCTGACTGACAAGGAGTCCGCCGGCTGATGATCTGGGGGAAGAATATTCAGGGCAGAGTGAAGAACTGTGCAAAGATCTTAGAGTCAGATTGGTTACAGCGTCACCTCTGAAAGAGGAAACACTGCAAGATGCAAAGGCCAACAACCAGTGAGTCTTGCACAGCCTCCTGGCTTAGGTCAGATTCCCTAGAAATGGAGCCTAAGATAGAGATTCTTGTGTGAGCAATTTAAAGAGGAAGTGTTCTCAGGAGACACCTGTGAAGGAGTCAGAAATGTGAAATATAGGAAGGGGACAAGCCAGGCAAATGTGTGGTTTAGGGCGAGTCTGGCCTCCTGACCCCATGGGGAGCTCTGGAGCTTCAGATGCACCACAGAAGTTGTCTTGGCAGAGGCAGGAGGGCTGGGTGGTCACACCCCATATCAATCCGCTGTTGGCCACAAGTCACTCCTAGGGGTTTGGCCCTACATCCCAGGCATCCCTGGGCAAAGTAGCTCCCATCAACCAAAGGCCATGCTCCAAAAGGATGCAAACATGAGCTGCTGGCAGCCAACACCTGCCGCATCTGGGAAATGAGTACAGCAGCCCCCAAGAGGAGTTGGGTGAAGACCAGCGTGACTCAGTGCACCTACGGCACACCCTAAAGCATTCCAGGTACTTTTCCACCCATTGCCCCATGTCATATTTACATCATCCTGTGTGGAAATCATCACTATTTTGCAGATTAAAAACTGATGTTTAGAGAGGGTAAGGCACTCACCATGGCTCACTCTGCTAGGAAGTTAGTGAGCTGGGCCTCAGACCTAGGTTTTCTGATTCTCTTTAGGCTACTTCAGACTGCCTCCGATGCATATATAAATAGTCCGGAGATGCAGACAGTAGGTGCCATTTGTTTTATGCCTTGCTGCATAGTATATGTATCTCATAGCCAGAGATGTTAACACACTCCTTAGGGAGGAGTAATTCCTGAAAGCCAGTGATCTTGTGGAATACTCCTTTGAGCATCGGCTCAGAGCCTGGTCCACATTCCTGGTTAGTTCAGGTGACCGGTACCTAGCAGAAGTCATTCTGCTTCCAGTATGAGTGCCTGCATGTCAGCTCAGCAGAGACCCTGTGGTCCTAAAGCTTGAGGTGAAAACCACAAAACTGATCTCATGCTGTTGTGGGTGCTCAGCTGCCTGCTTTGGGAATCCTCTGGAAAGGCAGCTTGCAGCTCACATTGGTGCCTGGTGAGCCGCGAGTCTGCATCAGTGAGCCTTGCGCCCCATGCATCTTCCACATTAGTCACTTTTTTACAGAGATCTTTCTAAAATGATTAAGATGCTGAACAAAATTTAAGTCTCTTCTTAATGACCCAGGGATCATCATCCTAAGTATGGGGCCAAATATAGTATTTCTTTCAGAAAGTAGGTACTGCTTGCCCCTAAACTAAATAATCCCAGATTTCTGCCTAGTATAAGTTAAATTGCATCACCCTACACATTTGTATGTTGAAGTCCCAACCTTCAGTATCTCAGAATGTGTAGGGTCTTTGCAGATGTAATGAGTTAATATTAAGTCATACTGGAGTAGAGAGAGACCCTAATCCAACACGACTGGTGTCCGTATAAAAAGGGGAAGCTTAGAGACAGACACACACAGGGAGAATGCCAGGTGGAGATGAAGGCCGAAATCAGGGTGATGCATCTACAAGCAAAGAAATGCCTATTATGGCTTGAAAGACTGACAGCAAATCACCCTAAAACTAGGAGAGGGACATGAACCGATTCTCCCTCACAGCCCTCAGAAGGGACCAATCCTGCCTATCCCGTAATTTACAACTTGTAGCCTCCAGGACTGTGAGAATAAATTTCTGTTGGCTAAACCACTCATTGTATAACACTTTGTTTCAGCAGCACTGGGCTAACATACCGCCCTTGCTAGTCATATGTAGGGTTTACTTTTTTAATATTTTTTCAAAATCTTTTCTTGGTAATTTTATGTAAGAATATAATAGTTCCTCCTTCTATGAACCCAATTCTTTTTCTTTTCAAAGATGAAAGAGAGCTGAATATTAACCCAATTCTAATTCAACTTCTAATCAACTAGAAGCTGAACTAAATCATGAAATAGTTGGGCATATGGGTAAAATGGAAACCAGCAGGGCTGAGTAGGACTCACCGCTTGAGTTTTGTCACAACTTTTTGTTTATGCTTGGACTCTCCCTTCTTGCTTTGAGATTCCTGTTCTGAGAAGCCTGGGTTCCCTGGAGATGGACCTTCAGATAAACATGTTTTCATTGGGAATTGACATGTCGGGTCCCAGGCTGAGCTCTTTTTGTACATTAACTCCTTTAATCATCATAACCAAGTGGTAAGGCAAGAGTCTTCATCTTCACTTTATGCTTAAGGAATGAGAAAATTACAGAGTGAAGAAAGTTGCCTCAAATCATGCAGCCGATGAGCAGTACAGCCAAGAAGTGAACCCAAGCCTTTAAGTCATCAAAGCCTGATCTCTTTCCATTAGAACACAGGATTTCTGGTCAGTAAACCCAACAGCCCCATATGTTGGTATCACCTAATGGTCATACTTATCATGATTCTTTGTGTGGACGGGACTGGGATGTGATGATGGGAAAAGGATTCCAATAGGCATCAGCCTGTGTACTGAACCCCAGGGTGACCAACGACTTCTAAGTTTCCTCACCATCAGCTCAATCCAAAGATAGATTCTTGGCCAAATTACACTGTAATTGCATTGAATCCAAGAAGTTCTTTCTTTTGTCCAACTAAATTCTCAAAGCTTCCATTTATTCCATTCCTTTTGATGCGAAGCTCTCTAGAAAAGGAAAATAAACTTCTTCCATGTTTCTACTCCAGATACGTGATATTTCTGCAAGAATAAAACTTGTCACCTCTTCTCTGTAAAACAATTCAGTGCAATGCTAGACTGTTTTGTTTTGTTTTTGAGGCAGTCTCACTCTCTCACCCAGGCTGGAGTGCAGTGGCACAATCTCGGCTCACTGCAACCTCCTCCTCCCTGGTGCAATGTATTCTCTTGTCTCAGCCTCCCAAGTAGCTGGAATTACAGGCGTGTGCCATTACACTGGGCTAATTTTTGTATTTTTAGTAGAGACAGGGTTTCGCCATATTGGTCAGGCTGGTCTCAAACTCCTGACCTCAATGATCCGCATGCCTTGGCCTCCCCAAATGCTGGGATTACAAGCTACTAGACTCTTCTTTAATCACTTCTCCATAGAGTCACTCGGCTTGAACCAAATAATTTAAAAAGACAAACACCTACTCTTTTCATCCATCATGTGCACAGACATGATGTGCACAACTTGGCTTAGGCCCTGCTGTGTGCAGGGGTCTTCCTGCTTAGATTCTGCCATTTTTTCCATGGATCAGGAAGCCCGCATCATACCATTTTGTCATCATTGTGTGTTAAGTCTGAGTCAATAAGCCCTTAATAAAGACCCTTTCTGTGTTTATGCCATTTTGAGAATTTGATGAATGCTATGCCCTCCATCCCCAATTCATATAAAAAAACACAAAAAATTAATATGAATTCAAATATTCTGGTTTTCAGAGTCAATCACTGTCCATGGTTTCAGGTTAAAAACACCTGACTTAAAAAGAGACTAAGAAAAAAAGAATCCCTGAAATGGTTTCTTAGAATATTGATGACTTTATCCCAAGGCCAGTCCATTAAAGTGTGAAGCTGCATGTTGCAATCGGGTCAAGAAAACAGATTATGGAAAAAGAAGGAAGAGAACGAGCAGATAAAGAAGGACAAGGAATAGGAGAAAGATGAGGAGAAGAAGAGAAGGAAGAGACTTTGGCACCCACTGACAAGGGTTGGAGAGAAAGACCTGTGTCCTGATTGACCATTTGGGCTGCCTTGGGAGTCGGAAGCACAACTCTTGTCACAATGACATAGACTTGATTTACTGTTGAAGAAATCCTTCATCTATCTAGCCTCTCGGGAAGATTTGCCAGCCTAACACATACCTGTGGGGCTGTGCTTTCTGTCTGGCCAGCCACCAGGGATACTCTGAAAAGACTCTAGTTTTGTCTCCATGGAGAAAAACACCAACCTGAGAATGAGAAGAGCTGTGTGACCCTGGGCAAATCCCTCTATTCAGCTTCAGTTTCCTCTTCTGAAAGATGAGAATAATTGCCCTGCCCAGCCTGTCTCTCAGGGATGTGGTGATGTCCAGGTACTTTACAAACGGAAAACACTGAATTGACATAAGGAAGACCGTTGGTCAGTGGGGTGATGGCTTAGGGGACGCAGTGGCAATTTATTCTGAATCACTCCCAAGTGCAATTCTCTATTTTCTATTCACTTTCCGTTGTCCCAGAGTTGAGAAACAGCCTTTCTCTTCTCCCACCAGCCATCTCTCTTGCCTTCCACCAGCTCACTTAGATCTGGCAGCAACAGGAGTTTCACAAGTACCTGGGACAGACTGTCCTCTTAGAAGACTGTGTGGAGACAACGTGATACTGAGCACCTGTTGGGCCTGACCTCTAGAAAGGGTGTCTGGGAATAGGTAGGGCCATGTTTTCTTATCAGGCAAAGCTACTGCATTCAAACAACCTCTTATGAGCACTTAATACGAGAGTGGTGCTCAGTGGGGATGCTAATGGAAGATGCGGTCTCTGCCATTAGGGGTGGAAAAGGAGCCAGCTACTGTTGAGTAGCTCAGGTGGACCGGATGCTGTATGGATGCTTTCTCTAACCTTTGAAGCAATCTATTGAGGTCACATCCTCCTCACTTACACACAGGGAGTACAAGGCACAGAGAACCTTGGCGATTTGCTCTAGATATGCAGGATGGAGCCAGCCTTGGCCTCTCTGGTTCCAAACCCCATGCACTTTTCTCTGTGTTGAGTTGGCACACACTCTGGAGGAAGAGGCAAAAAGTCTGTAATACCAACAATGACAATAACTCACAAGTCTTGAGCAGGTATTATCCACCAGACACTGTGCTAAGTGCTTTACAGAGTTACTCTCTTCTGATACACCACCACAACATGGTTTCTATTAACAGCTCCATCTTGCTGGTGGGATAACTTAGATACAGAAGGTTAAACAAAGTGACCAAGTTCACACAGAGAGAAAGTGATACATCCAGGGCACAAATGCTGAGAGTAACTCTAGAATCCCCACCATTAATGTCTCTGCTACATTCTCCCCAGCAAATGATGAATCACTCTGTAGGATGATGAGACTCAGCACACAGAAACCAGTGAAAGATTCTCCCTGTGATGGCGAATTTTATGTGTCAACTTGGCTGGGTCACAGGGTGCCCAGACATTTGGTCAAACATTACACTGGGTGTGTCTGTGAGGGTGTTTCTGGATGAGATTAACATATGAGTCGGTAAACTGAGTAAAGCAGATTGCTCTCCTGAATAGAAGAAAAAGACTGAGTCAGAAGGAGCTTCTTTTGCCTTCCTGCCTTTGAGCTGGGACACCAGGTTTTTCTTGCTTCAGACTTGAACTGAAACATCAGCTTTTTTGGGGTCTTGAGTTTGCCTGCTTTAGGACTGGAACTACTCATCGGCTCTTCCAGGTCTCCAATTTGCAGAGTACAGATCTTGGGACTTGTCAGCCTCTGTAATCATGTTAGTCAATTTCTATATAAGTCATAAATCTCTCTCTCTCTGTCTCTTTCTGCACACACACACACATACACAGAGAGAGAGAGAGAGAGAGAAACTATCGGTTCTGTTTCTCTGACACCACAGACAGCAGCTTCTAAGCTGCATGCCTTATCCCTGGATCATTCCTGGTTCATTCCCAATAAGGGAAAGTTCATCCCGCATTGGTTTGAAAAATGGAGGACCTTTCCATAATCTCTCTGATTTTGGGTCTTCGGAGCTCTTCTGGCCTCAGCCAACTGGTTGACCTTTGTTATGAGTTCCTGAGGCCAGGGACCAACTCTTTCATCTTGGTGCCTTGGTGCCTGACACACAGCAAGGACCCTTGTATATCTGCTGGTTTAGACTCAGTTTGGAGGGAAGGCAAGAGAAGGAGAAAATGTAGCTCCCTGCTCTTTGGTTGGATAACACAAAAGAGGAGGAATAGCAACCTGAATGAAGGCAGGGAAGTGTTGAGTGTGGATCAGGATGGAGTTTACCTGCCTCGAGCATCCAACTGGTGCCTGGTGTTAGTTATGACAAGGAAAGACCACTTTTGCTTTTTTCCCATGGGGCA
Source organism: Theropithecus gelada (assembly GCF_003255815.1). Classification (NCBI taxonomy): domain Eukaryota; kingdom Metazoa; phylum Chordata; class Mammalia; order Primates; family Cercopithecidae; genus Theropithecus; species Theropithecus gelada. Next base: position 97,286,512 of record NC_037675.1, on the reverse strand, counting down.
AGACCACTAGGGAGGATTTTACCTGGGTGAGAGGCAGGAAATGCAGCTCCATGGAAAGCCTAACTCCCCACAGCAAATGGCCCTGGTCTGAAGAGTAGGATCTGCAATGTCAGCAAGCATAGGCTAGCAGCCAACATGCAGGTAGGCAGCAAAAAGTTGAGGGGTTGACAGCGTCAAAGAAAAAACTGGCTCTAATTTCAGCTGAGCATAGAGTGTTCTCTAAAGATAAGCCATGTTCAGCCAAGGCCAGTCTTTGACCATGTTTGGAACAAGACAGAGTGATCACCTTGCAGTGCCCAAGGTGTGGGTATAATGAAGGCCTCTTTGAAGGAAGATGAAGCTCCTTCCAACCCTGGCTCTCTGGCCCCCTATCCTGCCAGGATGCTAAGCAGAGATTAGCAGCTTCTTCAGCCAACTGGCACCTCAGCAGAGAAAGGGCCAGCCTGGTGCTGCTGAGAAGGACCGGTCCTCTGTGGAGGGAATATGCCCTGCCCTAGTCAGGCTGGACCCAACTCCTCTCTCTGAGTCCTGGGAAGCTCTTAACTTAGGCTTTACAGGCCTGTTTTGGGTCCCTGTTTTGTTTGAATTCCATAGAATCTCAGAGATAAACCACTTTGAGCTCCCACTGCAGAGATGGAAAAACTGAGGTCCAGTTGACTTAGCCTCCAAGAGGTACAGCCCAGGTGAAGGTCTAATCAAATACTACATTTTTTTTTTTTGAGATGGGGTCTTGCTGTGTCGCCCAGGCTGGAGTACAGTGGTGTGATCTCGGCTTACTGCAAGCTCCGCCTCCCGGGTTCACGCCATTCTCCTGCCTCAGCCTCCCGAGTAGCTGGGACTACAGGTGCCCGCCACCATGCCAGGCTAATTTTTTGTATTTTCAGTAGAAACGGGGTTTCACCATGTTACCAGGATGGTCTCGATCTCCTGACCTCGTGACCCACCCACCTCGCCCTCCCAAAGTGCTGGGATTACAGGCGTGAGCCACCATGCCTGGCCCAAATGCTACATTTTTATTTCTAGGCAGGGCCACTACATGGGCTCCCCATCCAAAGCAGGATAGGCTGAGAGGGATTAAGCTGTGGACTCACACAGACCTAGGTTCAAATCCTGGCCCCACCATTACCAGCTATATGGTATGGGAAATATTATATCACCTCTCTGAGCCTCTGTCTTTTCATTAATGAAATGAGGACAGTAAAATTTCTTATTCAAGACTGGTGAGGCTTTAATGAAAAAATGTCAGGCACTCAATAGATGCCAGTTGCTACTTCATCCTGCCCAAAGGAGGTAAGCTGAGTAGCATTAAAGAGAACCCCAATTCACCCCTCCCTCTCACTCTGAGTCCAAGCCTGGAGCCAATCCTAAGCAGTCAAATCCCTGCTTCTATTCTTTGAAACCTGAACTGACCACTGACACTCTATCAAGCCCCAAATGCCTCCCTCCCACATAGGGGAACTCAGAAAGCTCTTCCAAGTGATACCATGATATCACCCAAAATTATGGTACAAATAGCTCTATAGAGCAGTCCCTCCCCCAAAGCAAACATTAAGCTGAAAAGAGTAAGTGAAATAAACTCTTCTGGAACTCTGGAACTTGAGGACATTGATGACACCCAATAGAATTCTTGATAAAGGAAGAGGCTGCTGATCCTTCATAAGTGAGTAGCATGGGCAAACCAAGTACTTTTCTCCGTTTCTCAGCCCCACTACACCTGTGGGCATAGAAGCTTATGTTCTTGGCATAGCCGGCTGCAAGAGGGTGGGCAGTGAGACTTGTTCTCCAAAAGTTTGAAGTTGTACATTTTGGTTGGTTTGGTCATGGCTTGAGAGACTGGTAGATACATGGCCCTCTTGTCATCAGTGACTTCCCTAGTGGCATCTATTGGAAGATTTAAAGAGATAGAACCATTTCCCCCATCATTTTAGAGCCAGATCTTTAAGAAAAATCTTTGTTAGGTCACTGGTTGACTGAGAAGAAAATAGAACATAAAGTTCAGTGACCAGACACAACAAGGAATATGTACTTTGCAGAAATAAATTGGAAAAGTCACAAACAGATAATGCTAGCCTTCAAGAAGCAAAAAATCAGCAATCTCTGAAGAGGGGAAGAATCTGATTTCCAGAGTTGCCACATTATAATACTCAGAATGTCCAGTTCTCAAGGAAAAAAGAAAAAAAACTACAAAGAAACAGAAGAGTATGATCCAATCACAGGAAAAAAAACTTAACAGCAACTATCTCTGAGGAAGACCAAACATAACTAGTGAAAGACATTAAATCAGCTGTATTAAATGTGTTCCATGAGCTGAAGAAAACCATGAACAAAGCACTAAATGTAATTAGGAAAGGAATGTATGAACAAAATGAAAATATTAATAAAGAGACATTATAAAAAGGAACCAAACAGAAATTCTGGTTGAAAAGTACAGTAGTTGAACTAAGACATTCACTTCGACAGTAGATTCAAGCAGGAAGAATAAAGGATCAAATAATTTAAAGATAAGGCCATTGATATGATTCAGTCTGAGGAACAGAAAGAAAACAAAATGAAGACAAACGAACAGAGCCTGAGGAACCTGTGGAACACCATCAATTGTACCAATAGATGCATCATAGGAATTCCAGAAGGAGAATGGAGAGAAAACAGTGGCTAAAAACTTCCCAAACCTCCAGCCTGCTCGACGTAGCAAGACCTCATCTCTACTAAATTTTTTTAAACGAGCTGAGTGTGGTGGAATATTCCTATAATCCCAGCTACTCAGGAGACTGAGGCAGGAGGATTGCTTGAACCCAGGAGTTCAAGGTTGCAGTGAGCTATGATTGTGCCACCGCACTCCAGCCTGGGTGACAGAGTGAGACTCAAAAAAAAAAAAAAAAAAAAAGGCCAATCTCACTTTTTTTTGAGATGAGACCCCTCATCTTAAAAACAAAACAGTTCCAAACCTGATGATAGATATGAATCTACACACTCATAAAGTTCAATGAATTCTAAACAAGATAAATTCTAAGAGATTCACACCAAGACATATTTTATTCAAATTGCGGAAACCCAAAGCCACAAGGGGAATTTTGAAAGAAACAAGAGAGAACCAACTCATTGTGTACAAAGGATCCTCAATATGACAACAGCTGATTTCTCATCAGAAACCAAGGAGGCCAGAAGGCAGAGGGATGACATATTTAAAGTCCCGAAACAAACAAACAAACAAACAAACCCTCTTAACCAATAATTTTACATCCAGCAAAACTATCCCTCAAGAATAAAGGAAAAATTAAGACATTCTTCGATAAAAATAAATGCTGAGGGAGAGGAAGCAGGAGAGGAAGGGAAGGGCTGGTCCCTACACTTCAGGGAAAGGTTATAGTCATGGTACTTTTCAAGTCACTCCCAAATAAGCTGGAATGAAAGAGACAAAGGTAGGTATGGTCAGCACAGAGTTTTGGTCATATGGTCTCCAAGGCCCTTGAAGCTGATTTACACTTCTGTGAAGCCCATAGAATTTTGAGGGTGTAACAGACATCAGGCTGGTGACAAGTGGGCATGAAATCAATCTTCAGTACATCCCCTCAGACCATATAAAAGGCACAAGCCACCTAACAAAAGAATTTGATGCCTCTGAACCTATGAATTCTCCATGAGAGGAAGGAAGATCTGAATGTTGCATTGAGTCAGGCAGCAGAGGAAGTGGTCCTCAAATGCATCTGCCACCAGAACTGAAGCAAGCTCCTTCACTGATTACAGTCACTCTCTGCCCCTCACCTTGGACTTCCAACCTCATTTTATCCTCCAAATAGCAGCCTGGCAATCACTGCAAATCAGATCCTGTCCTTCCTTACTTAAAGCTTTCCAGTGGCTCACATCATCCAAAGGTTAAAATGCTAACTATTGACTTGTGATTCATGACCCCCTAGATTCAGCCCTGCCTCCTCTCTGGCATCATTATTCATCAGTGATGAGCAACCTGGAGTCCTAACAATATACAATTCTTTCTCACACCCCTAGGACTTGGCCCCAGTATTCCATCTGCTAGTAAAGGCTTCTTTCCTCATTTGTCAAGTTTGAGTCTTCCTTGAACACCTGGCTAGATCAGGGGCCTTTCTCCATGCTAAGTCCACTATACCACTCATTGTACTAGATAGACCACCTACTTTTCCCATCCCTCAGTAGGCTCGTTTTCTCTGACAATCTCTTAATTACCAGGCACTAGTATAAAGCCTGGCACAGAGCTGGCACTTAATAGATTATGTGTTCAATGAATAGATGAAAAAAACAAATGAGTGAGTAAGTGAATGTCTGTATGCCAGGGGGCAGGGCATTCTGGGCTTGCACAGGTGAGGAAGGCCATGCCAGGAAACCATTTTAAAGCCATTATGTTATTAATGCTGGCCCGAATTTGGCAGAATAAACAAACCAGCTTTGCCCAGAGCATTTTGCTGCCTTCTGAATTGCCCAGGCATGAACAGCTCAGAAGTCAGATCTTCTGGTGATTTTCTTTGTTTCCTCTCCTGCACTTGCTGGAAATGTGTGTCCCTCCATATCTTCACCCACTAAAGTTTTCTGACGACTTTACTGGTTTTAAAGGACCCAAAGTTCTACAGTTGCATCCCTGGGTATCAAAAAGTAACTGGCTACTAGAAGCTTTCTGACACTGCTTTTAAAAGAAGTTTGGTATCCTGCCAGCCTATCTGCAAATGGACTCAGACATTTATTCACACAACAGACGTATTTGGAGGGCCAACCACATGCTCAGTATCATGCAGGGTGCTGAGAATTCAGCGTTCCAGACCTGGTCCTGAAGGAGCTCACTGTCCAGTGGGGCAATAGATAACTACTACATGGTGAAATGTGTCTAGGATAGGGCTTGCAATGGGGCATATGAGAACCCAGTTAGAGGACAGCTGTCCAAGCCTGGGGAAGACAAAAGGCTGTGTCCAAAGAAAGAGACATACATTTATTTATTTATTTATTTATTTATTTATTTATTTATTTAACAGAGTCTTGCTCTGTGGCCCAGGCTGGAGTGCAATGGCGTGATCTCGGCCCACTGCAACCTCTGCCTTCCGGGTTCAAACAGCTCTCCTGCCTCAGACTCCGCAGTAGCTGGGGTGGGAGACATGCACCATCACATCTGGCTAATTTTTGCATTTTTAGTAGAGATGGGTTTTACCATGTTGGCCAGGCTGTTCTCAAACTCCTGACCTCAGGTGATTAACTGGCTTTGACTTCCCAAAGTGCTGGGATTACAGGTATGAACCACTGCGCCCGGCCTAGAGGAAGAGATATTTAAAGAACAAATGCATGTTGTTTATCTAACAGATGAAGACACTGAAGAAAGGGTATCATAACCAAAGAGATCAGCACGTGCTGAGGCTTGGAGGCATGAGAGGAAGTCATTGGGAAACTGCAAGTATCAGTTGTAGGTGCAGCCAGTGTATGACTACAGGATGTAAGAAAGAAAAGTGGTGCAAGATTAGGCAGGAACTGGAGCTGGGGAGTCTTCTATGTCGTAAAAAGTGGTTTGGATCTCTATTCTACAGGTTTCAACATGCCCTTGAAGGGTTTTAAGCAGAGAAGTGGTAAGAGCAGAATTATGCTTTAGAAGGATTACATTGTGATGTTGAGCTTAAAAGACTCAGGGTAGTGTCTGGTATGTAGAAAATTCTCAGAAAATCAGCTCCTCTGCCACCTTCCAGCTCCCCCACCCCACAAGCCTTCTTGGTCCTAGACTTACCCTTCCCTTTCCCTGACATTTTTTATGTTTACTCCCTAATTCTGCAATGGCCTTTTCTGTTCTGCCTGCCCCAGCCTCACTGAGCCTTTCCAGGTGAGTGACAGGCAGTGGAAGTGGGGAAGCCATTAGAGGTTGCATACAAGGAAGAGTTAATAGGACTGCAATCCAGACTAGCAGGACATGAGCTACCTAATTCGAGAGTCATGGGCCCTCATACATGTGGTGATGTGCTCATCAATTTCCTTGAACCTACCCCCAGTGAATCACTAGCTCAGAAAATAAGGGCTATTTGGACACTTGTCCCAGTGGGATCATTGTTCACACAAAATCTTGCTGGTAGAAGGGTATCAGTTGCTCAAATCTGCTCTAATGAAACAGAAAGTTCCCTAGTAAAGGAAGGAGAAAAATCAAGGAGAACAGGCTTGGATTTTGTGCTGAATTCACAGTCAGAATCTTCTCAGAATGGAGAAAGGCAACCACTGAGCCCATGGGGAGATGGCTTGAAATTGCCGGAAAAGCAGAAACTATCAGAGAGGCTTGGCAGAGGCTGTGATGACGTGGGAAGCTCAGATGTTCTGCCCCTCTCCAGGAATGCAGATCACAGTGTTGTCTTAGTCTTTATTCTGTTGCTATGGCTGAATACACAAGAATGGGTAATTTATGAAGAAAAAAATACTTCTTGTAGTTCTGGAGGCTGGGAAGTCCAAGGTTGAGGGGCTGCATCTGGTGAGGGCTTTCTTATCATGTCATAACATCACAAAGGGCATCACATGGTAAGATGGCAAGAGCATGCCAGTTCAGGTCCCTCTTCCTCTTCTTATAAAGCTACCAGTTCCATCATGGGGACCCCACCCTGATGACCTTATCTAATGGTAATTACCTCCCAAAGTTTCCACCTCCAAATGCCATCAACATATAAATTTGGAGATTAAGCATAAAATACATGAAATTTGGGGAACATATTTAAATCATAACAAGTATCCCAGAAATGCAATCTGTGTGGCTGCAGGGAGCGCACCAGACAGAGGACCACCCATTCTGTCCACCCAGCAGACTTCAGGGATGACTGCCCTGGTGCTCACCTATATGACAAGGGCTCTCATGCTTCTGCTACATTGGCTTCAGTGACTGGCAATGCACCATCCCTGTGTTTCCATCGCAACACAAGGTAATATGTGTAGAGCCCCTGGTACACAGTAGGTGGTCAATGAATGAAAACCATTGTCATATTCTGCAGGCTTTGTGTAGCTGAAGGTTAAAGCAAAATGCTTTCAGCTGAAGGGCACATGAAGTTTATTGTCCATCTTTTCTTGAAAGAGCCCTGGTTGAAAATAACTGTCCCCAATACAACAGTTGTTATCAGAAAGGTCTCCCTTTGAATATCATAAACACACTGTCACACACATTCCCATTGCTTTCTGAGCCCACTGAGGCCCCAACTTTGGGCCAAAGCATCACCATTTCATCTTGGGTGGCTATTCTTGTGGTCTTTAAGAACCCAAGGAGGCATAGATGGTATCCAAGCTCCTCTGGTTGGGTGAACAAGCATGTTTATGCCAGAGGGGTGGGTGGAATGTGGTCAACAACAACTGAGCAGATGGCCCATCTGGCCAGGCAATCTGTCCTTTCAAAAATTACTGCAGAGGTATGGTGAAGTATAAAGATGAGGCAGGGAAATTTAGATTCATGTTCAGCCTGGCCACTAGCTGTTTGCCTTTGGGCATGTCACTACATCTCTCTGAGCCTATTTCTTATGTGGAAGATGGGGTAATGGTATGACTTTTACTGGGCTATTGTGAGAAGGAGCTCAGATAATGCACCTGAAAGGCCTAGTAGAGTGTTTGTTACATAGAAGCTGCTCAGCAGATGCTAATTTCATTAGTTTATCTCTTCCATTCTGTGCCTCCCTAATGTACCCACTCCCAAAGTAGACCCTTTTTGCATGGACCCAACCTTTCCTAAGTTTCCCACACCTTTAGGGTGGAAGGTTCCTTCCTCATTGCTATTCCCAACTTCCCCAAGTGACTTTTCCTTGTCTATATCTCACACATGGGCTCTAGGCTCATTGTGACTTCCTGGACAACCACTAATTGGCCCATCCTCTCTTCAGGAAACTTGTGGGGAAACAGTGGCTCCCACTTTCCTTCTCTTCATCTAGCCCTGAAAAATGGGGCCAACTGCTGGAGTAGTATCCGAAACAAAGTCCCAGCTTGCCTCCCCAGCCTAATCCTATCATTCATCTCTATGCTGGTCCCAAACTCAAACTCTCACTGTTCCCAAACCCACTTCATGCTCTCCTGTCTCCATGACTTTGTTCCTATAATGCTGTGGTCCACAAATGCGCACATGACATGCACGCACACGCACACACACACAAACACACACACATACACCTGTGAAATCTTCCACCTCCATTTCAAAGGCTCTTCTGGACCCTGTGACCCTCAGGGAGTGCAATTGTTACTTTTTTTCTTTCCAACTTTTATTTTAGTTTCAAGGGGTACATGTGCAGGTTTGTTACACGCGTAAATTGCATGTCATGGGGTTTTGTTGTACCAATCATTTTGTCACCCAGGTAATCAGTATAATATCCAGTAGTTTTTCAGTCCTCGTCCTCCTCCCACCTTCCACCCTCAAATAGGCCCAGGCGTCTACAGCTCCCTTCTTTGTATTTATGTGTACGCAATGTTTAGCTCCCACTTATAATGGAGAACATGCAGTATTTGGTTTTCTGTTCCTGTATCAATTCACTTAGGGTTATGTCCTACAAAATCCATCCATGTTGCTGCAAACACTATGATCTCATTTTTTTTAAATAGCTGCATAGTATTCCATGGTATATACACATCACATTTTCCTTGAACTAGTCCACCACTGATGGGCATCTATGTTGATTCCATGTTTTTGCTGTTGTGAATAGTGCTGTGATGAACATATGTATGCATGCATCTTTATGGTAGAGCAATTTAAATTCCTCTGGGTATGCACCAGTAATGGGATTGCTGCGTTGAATGGTAGTTCTATTTTAAGTTCTTTGAGAAATCTCCAAACTGCTTTCCACAGTGGCTGAACCAATTTACATCCCCACCAGCAGTGTATAAACACCCCTTTTCTCTGCAACCTCACCAGCATCTGTTGGTGGAGCGTAAATTAGTTAAACCATTGTGGAAAGCAATATGGTGATTCCTCAAAGAGCTAAAAACAGAACTACCTTTTAACTCAGAGATCTCATTACTTGGTATATACCCAGAGAAATATAAATTGTTCTGCCATAAGGACACATGCATGTGAATGTTCATTGCAGCACTATTCACAATAGCAAAGACATGGAATCAACCTAAATACCCATCAATAACAGATTAAATAAAGAAAATTTAATACATATACACCATGAAATACTATGCAGTCATAAAAATGTTCATGTATTTTGCAGGAACATAGATAGAGCTAGAGGCTATTATCCTTAGCAAACTAATACAGGAATAGAAAACCAAATACCACATGTTTTCACTTATAAGTGGGAGATAAATGATGAGAACCCATGAACACAAAAAAGGGAACAATGGACACTGGGAGAAGGGAGAGGAGCAGAAAAGATAACTATTGGGCTTAATATCTGGGTGATGAAGTAGTCTGTACAATGAAACCCCATGACCCTAGTTTACCTATTTAACAAACCTTCATTTGTACCCCAGACATAAAATAAAAATAATGATAATAACCATTCTGACTGGTGTGAGATGGTATCTCATTGTGGTTTTGATTTGCATTTCTCTAATGATTAGTAATGTTGAGAATTTTTTTAATCTCCTTGTTGGCCATACATATGTCTTCTTTAGAGAAGTGTCTGTTCATGCCCTTTGCTCATTTTTTAATGGGGTTGTTTTTTTCTTGTTGATTTGTTTGAGTTCCTTGTAGATTCTAGATATTAGACCTTTGTCAGATGCCCAGTTTGCAAATATTTTCTCTCATTCTGTAGGTTTGTCTGTTTACTCTGTTGATAAGTTTATTTTGCTGTGCAGAACCTCTAGTTTAATAGGTCTCACTTGTCAATTTTTGTTTTTGTTGCAATTGCTTTTATTGCATGAAGTCTTTGCCTGGGCTGATGTCCTGAATGGTATTTCCTAGATTTTCTTCTAGGATTTTTATAGTTTTAGATTTTACATTTAAGTCTTTAATTCACCTTGAGTTGATTTTTGTATATGGTGAAGGGTAGGGATCCAGTTTCAATCTGCATATGGCTAGCAAGTTATCCTAGCAGCATTTGTTGAATAGAGAGTCCTTTCCTCATTGCTTGTTTTTGTTAGCTTTGTCGAAGATTAGATGGGTGTAGGTGAGCAAGCACAGTGTTTTCAAACCCCTTGAGCCCTTAGGTCATATCCCTTCTAGTCACCTGAGTCCCACAAGTCCAAATTTTTGAAAGACTTAAGGAAGAACTTATTTCCCCTGCAGCCAGATGAATGTCTTTATCCTTGTAACCTGTGTTAGTTTGCTAGAGCTGCTGTACAACCATCACCACAATCAGTTTTAAAACATTTTCGGCCGGACGCAGTGGCTCACGCCTGTAATCCCAGCACTTTGGGAGGCTGAGGCAGGCGGATCACGAGGTCAGGAGATCTAGACCATCCTGGCTAACACTGTGACATCCCGTCTCTACTAAAAATACAAAAAATTAACTGGGCTTGGTGGCGGGCACTTGTAGTCTCAGCTACTTGGGAGGCTGAGGCAGGGGAATAGCATGAACCTGGGAGGCGGAGCTTACAGTGAGCCAAGATCATGCCACAGAACTCCAGCCTGGGCGACAGAGTGAGACTCCGTCAAAAAAAAAAAAAAAAATTTCATCACTCGAAAGAAAACTTCATACCTATTAGCAGTCATGTTTTTCCCCAACCTCCATCCCAACTTTAGGCAACCACTAATCTATTTTCTGTCCTTATAGATTTGCCTGTTCTAGATATTTCATAAGTGGAATCTTACGTGGCCTTTGGTGGTGACTGGTTTCTTTCATTTAGCATAATGTTTTTAAGGTTCATCTATGTTATGACATGTATGCATACTTTATTCTTTTCAGTGCCTAGTAATATTCATATGTATGGATATACCACATGTTATTTAGTCATTCATCAGTTCACAGACATTTGGGTTTTTCCCACTTTTTGACTCTTATGAATACTTCTGCTATGAACATTCACGTACAGGTTTTTGATTGGATGTATGTTTTAATGTCTCTTGGGTATATATGTAGAAGTGGGTTTTACCTACTATTTGCCTAAGAAAACAGTATAGAAGCAATAAGAAAAAAAAAAACCTTCTTAATCTTTCCACCTCAAATCAACCAACCTATCTGCTTTCATTCTGTTACAATGGAAGAATTATTCCTGGTTGTCTTAGTCCATCTCTGCTGAGACTGGGTAATTTATAAAGAACAGAAATTTATGCTTACAGTTCTGGAATCTGTGAACTCCAAGATCAAGGTGCCAGTACGTTTAGTATCTGGAGAGGCTCTTGTCCCGGCTTCCAAGATGGTGCCTTAAATGCTGCTTCCTCAGAGGGTTTGAATGCTGTGTCTTCACTTGGTAGAAGGAAGGAAAAGGAAAACTCATTCCCTCAAGCCCTTTTATAAGGTCTTAATCTCACCCTTGAGAGAAGAGCCATCATGACCTAATCACCTTCTAAAAGGCCTCACTTTTTAATACCATTGTACTGGGGATTAAGTTTCAACATGAATTTTGAAGTAGACACAAATGTTGAAACCATAGCATTGATCCCATCTAAGGCTGCCCTTCCTATCCAGCTCAAGCCTGGGTTCTGAACACTGTTTTCTAGCCAAGAACTTTGTTTCTTCCAACATTCATTGTCTCTCCTGTGTCACCAATTTCTCCCACCATTTCCATCAACTCTCAACTATGCCAAAATGTCTCCCAAATTATGAACAATTCTCTAGACCCCCACATCCCTTTCTAGCCACACCCCCATTTGCATGCTCCCACTTACAGCAAAATTACTTGAGAGAAATCTGCTCCCACCCTCTCTATTTCTTCACCTCTTATTTTTTCCTAATGCTATTTGAGTTGAGCTGCTATTCCCACCACTAGCATTCAATAGCCCTTTTTAGGGTCACAGATGCCTGCTATCTTGCCAAGCCCAAAGGCTGAACCTTAGACCTCATTTCTCTCTGCTTATCGACAGCATCTGACATAACTGATCACTCCAAGACACCACACTATCCTTTTCTCCTATCTTGCCAGTCACTCCATTCAATCTCCTTTGATGGTCCCCACTCTCTTCTAGTCCTCTAAATGGTGAAATGCCCCAGGACTCAGTTCTCTGTCAATTTTTCTTGTCTATACTCTCACTTATTGTGTACTATTATCTACTTTCACAGTTTTAAATATTAACTATTACAGTGGCCACTAAACTTTCCATAAAGGGCCAGACTAAAAAATATTTTAGGTTTTTTGACTCAGATGGTCTCTCAATTCCTGCTGTTATAGTGCAAAAGCAGTTACAGACAATATGTGGATGAATGTGGTTGTGTTCCAATAAAACTTTGTTTACAAGAAATAGCCAACAGATGGATTTGATCTGCAGACTGTAGTTTGCTAAGCCCCAAACTATAAAAAATTTTTAAAACTTTATTTTTTAATTAAGCTTAATGTCTTTTCTGAACTCCAGACCCATGTATCAATTGCCTACTTTTGTCTCCACTTGATTGTTGACTAAGTATTTCAAACTTAACACATCCAAAACAGAACTCATGCTTTCATCCACCTCCCCTACTCACATGAACATTTCTTCCACATATTTCTTCACCTCAGTAAGTGGCATTCCATTTATGCAATTAAAGAATGCAACTTTATCTCCTTTCCTTCCTTCATACACTCATCCAATCCATTAGCAAGAATGTTAGCTCTGCTCTCAAGATACACTCAGAATCTGAGCACACGTCGTTTTTCCAAGTTTACTACTGCCTCCATGGTCACCTGGACTGCTGCAAAACCTCCTTACCAAACCCCTTGTATGAAAATCTCCTGGCAACAATTAGAGTGACTTTTGAAAACTGTTAATCAGTCATCTTAATCAATTACAAATAAAATCTAAATGCTTTATCATGAACCACAAGATTCTATATTAGAGATGGGCATCTGATTTTATTCTTCTGCACACGGATATCCAATCTTCCCAGCACTATTTATTGAAGAGACTCTTCTTTCCCAAATACATGTACTTCACACCTTTGTCAAAAATGTATTGTACACTTCAAAATAGCTGGAAGAGAGGATTCAGAATGTTCCCAACACAAAGAGATGCTAAATGCTTGAGGCGATGTACATGCCATTACCCTGATTTGATCATGATACATTGTATATGTATCAAAATATCGCTTGTGCTTAATAAATAAGTACAATTATTACAAGCTAATTTTTAAAAAGATTCTATGTCAGGAGACCTAGCCCATGCCTATTTCTGTAAACTCGTGTTCTAAGACTCTCATCTTATTCCTTCTACTAGTGTCACATGGATCTTCTTTCTATTCCTTGAGTACATCAAGCTAATTCTGACCCCAGGGCCTTTGCCTCCACTCTTCACCCTGCCCGGGGAGCTCTTCAGATGACTTGCTTTATTATTTTGTCTCTGCTCAAAAGCCATCTCTACTGAGATGTGTTTCTCGGACAGTCTCACCAAAGTACCTCCTTAGAACCATCACTCTCTCTCCTACTAAGTCCTTCTGTGGCTTTTTTAAAATAGTACTTCTAAGTCTTTGATGTTATCTGTTTGCCTACTTATTTATTAGTTTATCAGTTCCTCTCTCTCCCAAGAATAGAAGCTCATAAAATCAAACCCTTTATCATGTTCATCACCCTGGTCCCAACGGCTTAGAACAGTGCCTCACATGTGATAGGAATTTGATACAGTGTGTGCTGAAAGAATGAATGTGTGGCTTCGTTGTCCACACCAGAGCCTGATAAGCACTCTATCAGGTGTTGTTCAATTGAGAAGACAACAGGATGTGGCAAAATCAGCCCTCTTGGAGGAGCCAACAGTCCTAGGTCCTAGTTCTAGCTCTGTCATTAGCTGTGGGACCACAGGCGAGACACACCCCTGGTAGAAGCCTCTGTGTCTCATTTGTGCAATGTAGATGCTAATTTAGATATTTTCTCAGGCCCCTTCCAGCTTGGATGTCAATGAATGAAATTGAACTGAGACACTCTAATGGAATTTCAGGATCAGCAGGAGAGGGCCAAAGGAAGCAATTCGGTAATACCTTTCAAATGACCCCACATCTTTCGAGCAGTCTTGGAGCTTGTGGAGGCAAATCTCCTTAATGAGAACAGCACCTCAGGTGGGCAGCCTGAGCCCACATGGCAGTGAACCCTGTATCAATGAGGGAGAATAATAATGACTTCAGCCCTTCCAGATAGAAAGCCACATGCACTCAGCTTTTGCAATGAATCTTGAAGATCATGAAGTGATTCGAGTTGCTGCCAAGAAAGCTTTTGTCCTATAAATATGGCTCAGGAGTACAGGTGAATCAGCTGTGTGCCACATCTTCAGGAAAATAAAATACAGTGCTTAGTTAGAGTTTAAAGCCTGCAATTGAAGTGAACATGTCACTTAAATTTATTTGCTGTGATATCACCACCAGATTGCTATAAAAATGGGGAAGGATCGTCAGTCAGTGCAGTAGAGATCACCTTCAAGAAAAGCCACAGAAAAATGTCTTGGCTCTCCTTATTAAAACCGTAAGTTCTGGCTGGGCACAATGGCTCGTGCCTGTAATCCCAGCACTTTGGGAGACCGAGGTGGGCGGATAACGAGGTCAAGAGATCGAGACCATCCTGGCCAGCATGGTGAAACCCCATCCCTACTAAAATACAAAAATTAGCTGGGTGTGGTGGTGCACGCCTGTAGTCCCAGCTACTCGGGAGGCTGTGGTAGGAGAATTGCTTGAACCCGGGAGGCGGAGGTTGCAGTGAGCCAAGATTGCACCAGTGCAATCCAGCCTGGTGACAGAGCAAAACTCCGTCTCAAAAAAACCAAAAAACAACCTGTAAGTCCTGGCATTTCCAGGTTTCTGATGATTTCTCAGTCCTGCTGCTTGTCAAGGCAACCTTTCAAAAGGATGGACTCAAGGAGTGGACTCAAGACCTATTACATACATATATAGACAGCTTCACATACATATGTAGACAGCTTCACAGTTTACTATGCATGTTTTCACTCATCATCTCATGGGCTGTAACTTTTGATGTCTCGAGGAAATGTCTGACCTTAAGTTTCAGTGTTTTGTCTTCTTTGCTATGTGGCCTTAGGAAAATCACTTCCCCACTCTGGGCTTCAGCTTCCCCATCTGCAATCTGAAAATACTCAGAGTCCCAAGTGGGCCTTGCCAGACCCCCAGAGGCATTTGAAGGTCAAAACTGAGATCCAAGAGCTGTTCTCAGATTTCAAAACACCCCCCGAGAATCCTGCATATGCCCATGACCAGGCCAGACAAGTTAATTAAAATGTCAAGCTTCTTTGCTTTGGATGGAATGATATTGGCTCAGGTGTTGGCTCAGATTATCTTGCAATGATCAGAAGCTCTGATAGGCTGTAAGCGATATCACAGGAAATACTGGGATGTTGTTTTATTGCCTGCTCAGCTGCTATGTGTCTGGTTCATAAAGTGGGGAGGGAGAGAAATTAGCCACTGCACACCTGCAGACTTGTAGTCAAAACCTGCCAAGGAAAAGGTGTGTGAAGAAGAGTGGGTGGTGGAGTATCATGGATGCTGAAAACGTCCTCCCTCCACCATGCTGATCCCCAGAGGGTCTCTGATATTCCCTTTCCAGTGCTAAATTCTATGATTCCAACATTGTGTTCATTTGAGAATGCATTTTTATCCATCAGGGAAACATACTGAAGAGGACATTGCTGTCTGTTTTTTAAAATAGCCCTTTCTATGATAAAGTCACCCCCAGGTACAAGCAGAAAAAGAAAGCAATTCATTACAGTGTATAGGATAGAGGCAGCAAGGACAAGGTCCTGAAAAAAAAATCAATATGGCACCAGTTTTAAAGAGAAATCTTGCAGCATGCCCTGAAGTTCAGCAGTTGTTGGCTACCGAGAAAGGACAAAGAAACAGATTCCACCACCGATACCCTTTGGCTTTGAGGATCTGTGGATAAAAATAAGGGACTTGGTGACAGTAGAGCCCTAAACTCAGGAACTGAGCCATGTGACCCTCAGCAAGTCCTTTATTCTCTCAGGACCTCAGTTTTCCCCTCTGTAGGGTACAAAACAATTGGGTGGTGATGGATGCTATGTGCACCCCACCAAATCCCCTCTGCTCTGCCACGCCTCCAACTCCTGCCTTCTCCAAGTACTGGCAGCTAGCAAGTCACAGCTGTACCTTCTCTGGAGGGCTGTTCTCAGTTGAAGGAAGCCACCTCCTCTGAAATGGTAGCTCCCACCCCACTCCCCAGGAGGAGCAGCCTGCAGCCATTAACAGACTGATATGAGAGTACAGCAGTTCAACTTTTGCCTCGAGGTGGGACCAGCTCAGCAGGGCCAACAACTGCTGAACTTCAGGGCATGATGCAGGATATCTCTTTAAAACGGATGCCATGTTCCTGAGCTCCCCATGGGACCAGAGGAAGCTAGACTTCAGCAGAGGCCACATCCTTGCCTGTTTCCCTCCGCCATGTCCTACCTCTCCCAGTCCCTTGATCCCTCAATGTATTCTGTCTCTGAATCCCTGTCCCAGACTCCACTCCTGATCTAAAGCACTAATGCTTGAAAAATACTTGTAGCTATATTGACTGACTCCTCAACTATTCTAGGTGAGGACATTCTGGAGCATGGCTGGGCTTCCCTGGAAGCATGTCATCACCATCCTTTCTCCATGCAAGGTTTTATCTCTTGGCCTAGCATAATTCTCTCATCCTGAATACTTCATTGTACTCTAACTGGCTGGTTAAAATCACTATGGCTGTCAGCCCCTTAGTCTCTTCAGTATTTGCTTCCTATGTTTATGTAATTAAACTTCCAGATTAGTCCTCCAGAGAGGACACAACTTGCTCCTTGTCTCTCCAAAACCTGTTTTTCCCAGGGATGACTTCCAGCTCACTCAGACCTGGTAAAGTGGAGAGAGACCTGCTGTAAAGTTAGAAGGCACTTCAACCTATGGCCTGACCCCTCATGAATTGAACGAGCCTCAGCTTCATTATCCGTATGAAACAAAGAATAGGTCAATATCTGTTAGCCAATATTGATTGGATCAATATATATGGAAATATATAAAAGCCACATACATTCAAGTCATCTGGGGAATGTATTTTACACTGAGATTCCCAAGTTCCATTTCAGATCCGCTGTGTTAGAATTTCCAACATGTGCATGTTGAGGGCAGCGTCAGGAGTGCATGTGCTAGGAACACTGTTATGAGACCACCAAACTACGTGACTTCCGAAGCTTGTTCCCACTCCTATGTCCTCTACATTTACCATGGCCATTTCTCAGATGGGTAGGGCAGATATTAGTGCTACATTCACTACAATAGTCTCCCTTTAAAGTGTTCAACCAGAAACTTCCTTTCTAAGCAGATCCTTCTTTAAGCACAGAGTCTCTAGGCTACCTGACCCTCATGCATCCACCTATTCCCACCTATGGCACCATCCCCAAGATTGCGGCACAAGATCTCTTCTGCTTCAGATTCATTTACTCTCACTGGAGGCTCTTGTGGTTGCAGAAATCCCATTCTGATACAATTAACTCAATTCTCTATGATCCTAGGACCTAATCACAGGACATCTTGAATGCTGGCCTAAGGAATTTGGACTTCGTTCTTTAGGCCACATTTCCCCACACTGTGTTCGACAGAATTCTACTTCCACAAAAGAGAGAGGAAGAAGGTGTTCCCAGTAAACTAGGGAACGGTGGCCCATTGTCCCCTTCTGGAAGTTTCACGGTACCGCCCGCCTGGTAGTGATGCTGAGAAGTCCATCTACGTGGAAGCTTGCCTTTGTTGCTGTGCCCAGCAGTTCCAATACAATTTGGGAATGGAGCCTTTTTTCCAAGGAACACTATTAATATTTTGCAGGAATTAGTGTGACCTGGAAGATCATTTGGGAAACTGCTCTAGGCAGTGTCTGTGAGGAGACCAATTTGAAAGTTTACAAGCCAGTTAAAGACATACTGAGATGTGCCTTAACATGGCCCAGATGAAAGCTGTTAGAAATGAATGGTGTAGTGGAGACTGCAGGCTGGGGCCCAGTGATGGGAAGCTGTTGTAATGCTCCTGCACTGGGCCATTTTTGTTTGCTATAAAGGAATACCTGAGATTGGGTAATTTATAAAGAAAAGAGGTTAAATTGGCTCACAATTATGCATGTTGTACAGGAAGCATTGTGCCAGCATCTGCTTCTCAGGAGGGCCTCAGAAAGCTTCCAATCACAGCAGAAGGCAACGGGGGAGCCAGTGCCTCACATGATGAGAGCAGGAGCAAGGGGCGCGGGAGGGGACACGGTTTTTAAACAACTCTCTTGCATGAACTCAGAGAAAGCACTCACTCATCACCAAGGGGATGGTGCTAAGCTATCCATGAGGGTCTCGCACCCACAATCCAAACACCTCCCACCAAGCCCCACCTCCAACATGGGGAATAACATTTCAACATCAGATTTGGAGGGAACACACATCCAAACCATATCAGGTTCACGTGAACTGTGATGGGGCCTGAACTAGGGCAGACTGGGGAAGGAGGTCTGTGACAAATGGATGCAGGGAACACTGGAGAATTAGGATGCTCAAAGCCTGGAAACCTTGTGCTTTGAACCTCGCTGCCTGCACAGTCTTCAGGCCTCTCCTGGGTGCTTATTCCAAATGCCATTTAGCCCGACTCTGCTTACACTTTGGTGCAGCAGGAATAGCATCAAGCTGGTCCTCAGGGTCTATCCTCTGCAGGGATAATGGAAGCCATGAATCCTGGACCATTGGCTCTACCCCAACACTAGTATCTAGGGGCTCCCCCTCCCAGGCCTTCATCCTCCTGATCTCTCCTCTCATCTTCTCCTTTAGCCCCTTTGTCTGGCTGCAGAGCTGAGCAAGACAGTGCACTGGGCTCAAGGTTAAGCCTGATGCCCTAAGTCCCCATCCACCATGCTGATGTCCAACTGCTCCTGGACTAGCTTCTCAGTGTGCAGGACTTTCCAGTCTGCCTAGCACCTTCATTTACCTTCTCTAAATTAACCCTCCCAGCAACACTTGAGAGAGGACTGTTATTCCCATTTTATAAATTAGAGGGGAGAGGGGAGCAACTTCTCTCAAGGTCACACCACCAATGAGTAGCAGAACCAGTCCCTAATCCCTACTTTACTTCTTGGTCGTATGCACTTTTACTGCAATTCTAAAGTACAATGAAGTCAGCCAGTCTGTCTTCTGACTCTATTTGCCCCTCTCTCTCCATTTCTCTCTTTCATTCTGAAGGACCACATAGGCCCTATGCCTCCCTTTACAACTTTGAAGGTGCCACAAGTGTGCGGAGACCCCAGTTCCATCCATGAGTCTATCTCGCAGATGCTTTCAGATTGCACCACTCCTCTAAGCAAGAGTCTACCCAGAACTCCTGACTATGAGTTTCAATAAATTCTGAGTGTTACAAAACATTTAAAAATTGCTTCCCCTAAGAGATCCTCACTGGGATGGGGATGGGAGCTGCCACTCCCCATAGGAAAAAAGGCGTAGTTTTTTCTAGGCTGGGCAGGCCTGGCTCCATGCCAGGGCCTGGCATCAGTAGGTGACCACTGCGCTTCATCAGGTGGCAAGTGCTTTCTTGGTGCTGCAGACTTGCATGTCACACTGAGGAGAGGGGAGTAGGGGGGACTCTTTAGGCAGGGGAAAATTTCTGCTGTTTGCAGTATGTACCATTGGACTCCACTAAGATGTCAAGGCTATTGGGCCAAAAGTACTCATGGAATATATTTGAAGAAAGACAGCATGCAGTTAAAGGGGAGCCTTGAAGGTCATGGCTGAGGAGATGGGGAGCAGGGCAGGACCGTGGCAGGCTGAGGGCAGCTGTGTGCTTGCGCAGGTCATGGGCGATCAGGGGAGCCAGAGACGGCAGGAGTGGAGCATGGGCAGTCAGGCAGTAGCGCCAGGCTGGCTCCTCTCTTTCCACTTTGCTAATATCAAACCCACACTAGCTTGACCATGGCTTCTGCTTCTATCAGCTGCTGCCTGGAGGAGGGAAACCACAGAAAAACAGTTCACACCAACATGTCTGATTGGCATATTCGGGGATCCATAGTGAGTGCAGGAGAGTGGTCTGGGCTGGAGGGGGAGCCTTGCCATAGAGGTCACAGTCAGGTCACAGCACAGCTAGAATCCCCGCTTGGTTCTCTGGACTCTTAATGAAATCTTTTCAGAGGGCAAGTGCTGTCTGCCTTTCCAGAGATCCTGGGAGCCTGCAAACTCTCCCAAACCTGGCTGGTCTTCCTCAGTTTTGCAAAGTAGTAGAGTCTGTAGGAAGTGAGTGGAATCCCTGTGGTTACAGAATGACAGAATTTGGACGTGTGTCTCTGCCCAAATCTCATATTAAAATGTAATCCCCATTGTTGGGGATGGGGCCTGGAGGGGGGTGATTTGATCATGGGGGCTGATTTCTTGTGAATAGTTTAGCACCATCCCTCGGTACTGTCCTCATGACAGTGAGTTCTTATAGATCTGATCATTTAAAGAGTGCGGCACCTCCCCTCTTGCTCTCTTGCTCCTGCTCTAGCCATGAGACTAGACTAGCCTGCGCCCCCTTTGCCTTCTGCTATGATTAGAAGCTTCCTGAGGCCTCCCCAGAAGCAGAAGCCACTACTTCCTGTAGAGCCTTCAGAGTCATGAGTCAAGTACACGTCTTTTCTTTGTAAATTACCCAGTCTCAGATATTTCTTGAGAGCAATGCAAAGATAGACTAATACAAAGTTCATGTATGGTTATTTTATGGGAATGGTACTATACCTTCCCTGCTCCCAACCACCATCGTAACATCTCCCCTCTTACCTGCAGTTGGAATTTCTAACTATGCTGCCTTCCGCTGGCCCCTCCCAGAATGCTGCTGCCAAGTCCTCAGCAGCCCCTGGAAATGCCCACTTTTATGGCCAATGGAGCCTCCTAAGACTGTCGCGTTTGAAAGCCAGATCAATCGGACAAAGCCTCTGGTTCCTGAGCTCCAACTTTTAGCAGGTCTTGAAAGCCAACACCATGTGGACTGACAGCAGAGGCAGCCCCCACCCAACATTTCAACAGGCACTTACTGAGCATCTATTATCCGACAGCTGCTGTGCTTGGGATAAAGGAATGAGGCGTCCGCAGACACAAAATACTATGAAACGCCACATGATGATGTCCATAAGAGAAATAAGTTCAAAGTGTTTTTGAGAACCCAGGGGAAAGCACAATGAACTCTGCCTGGAACCGAGAGGGTGTTGCAGTGGCCTGGTGAAGAATCACTGGTGGTGTGAGCAGTCAAGGGGGCTGCAAACAGAGAGAAACAGAACATTTCAGAGTCATTAAAAAGCCAGACTGGCTAGGCCTGAAAAATTCGTTGAATGAGGTGAAGGGTGCTTGGGTGACTGGGTGGGTGAGTGTCAGGGTCATTTCTTGTGACAGGAAACCCAGGAAGGGGGAAGATTTGGGGCAGCAAGAGGGTTTTCTGTCACTTGCTTTGTGAGAGCCACCATCAGACCAGAGGCATTTGAATCCTTTTGTTAGAATAAAGTGCACACTACTATTTGAAATGACCTTAATACTTCCTTCTCAGGCTGTCAAAACCCCACCCTTTCCCAGCCCAGCTCAAATTTCACCTTCTCTGAGAAGCTTCCTTAAACACGGTGGACCCCTCATTCCTTGTTTGAGGTCATCTTGGTGCCATCTTTTTCATCGGTGACAGCACTGTGGCCTTGCTTGCCTGGGGATACAGCAAGCTGCACACAGGTGTGTCTCTCTCTCCAGGGCCCTGGACCTGTTTTTCTCACCCTTCCTTCATGTCTTCATGTGCCCAATGCCACACCCAGCACAAAACAGCATGAGCAAATGAGTGCTGCATTAAGCCAAATTGTGGGGCTTCTGCTTAACTAGGGCAAGGAGCAGTAGAAATTTCTGGAGCTCTCACCTGAAGCTTCAAAAGAAACCAACCTGCGAGATGCAACAACCAGACAGAAACTCCTCCCTCTGATGCACAAATAAAACCAAGCCTGGAGGAGAGAGCCTGGCACCAGGTCCACCTCTCCAGATCATCTGCCTTCCAGAGTTGTACTCTGTGAAGGGGGCTGGCCCCTAAGTGGAGGTGACAGTTGGCTGGCTTTGGCCACCCATGCACACAGTCTTTGCCCCGTTTCTGTGGCAGGCAGAATTTGCAGTCTGAATCCAAGCACTGGGGGCAGCCCTGGGCCAATCTGAAGCAGTGAGGCTTGTCATCCTTCATTCTCAACTCGGCTTTCCCTGACCTTCAGTGAGTACCAGCTCTACCCTATCCTTCTCTTTCTGAGCAGCCATCTGCCCCCATCAGTGTCCTGCTTCCAGTGCAGCTATCAAAGGATCTGTCCTCAGACCTTGCTATGAACCCTGCCCCTCACCTAGTATTACCAGCCATGCCATTCAGCAAGGAGTCTCAAGGGATCCTTTATGAAGCCAAGCCCCAAGCCGGGCCCCCTACAAGAGTGAGAGACTCCATCACACCCACAGAACTGCAGCGGCCACCATAGCGTCTGACACATGCTATGCTCAATGGAGGCACTGGATGCATGTCTGGTGCTCAATGGGTGCATGTTGAATGAATGTTGGGTGCAACAATACACAGCCCCTGTCCTGCAGCAGTTCATGATCTGGCAGAAGAGACACTAGACAGAGAGGCTGGCTTGGGAGCTGGGGTCAAATCACATGGCCTAAATACACACTCTGCTATGGATGTGCGGGGTGACTTTGATTTGTCTGTGCCTCCGTTTGCTCATCTGTGAAATGTGGATAACTTTGAAACCTGCCTCCCAGGTAGTTGAAGAGAGTAGGTTACATCTGATAAGTGTATAGCACAGTCCCTGGCACTCAGCAAGTGCTCAAGAGACTCCCTGAGAGGATAGGTGGTAAATCAATGAGTGAGTGAGTGGGTGAGTGAAAACATGAATGAAGTACTGATGCAGTACAAAGTGCCGCTGGAACAGGCAGCATTTGGGGACCTTAGTGGAAGGTGGTGTTTGATGAGGAGGGTCTCCCTAGGTGGAGCTAGGGAAATGGCACCCCAGGTGGAGGGCACAGCCCACACAGAGGCAGAGGTGGGAATGGGCAGGGCAGTTTGGGGAACAGGTGGCTCAGGGTGGCTGGGCCATGAAGGGCAGGGACGGGAGCCACAGAAGATACTGAAGGGGAAGGTTGGGCCCAGACACATGGGGCCCTGAATGCCAGGCTGGGAGCATGGCAAAGGAGAACTTTGCCATAGGGGAGGGAAGAGCATGCCCAGGACAGGAGGCAGATGATGCCTAGAGGGACACAGAAGGAGCTGAACATCAGTTCTGCCTCCTTCATGCTGCTCACAGCCCAGTTCAAGTGGAGGTGCTCTGATGGGGATGAACCAGTGCATAGGGAGAAAACCCTCAAAGCCTTTACTGCTTGTCCATCAGTAAGCATTACTGGGTTTGCTGGATCCAAGAACATCCATAAGACATAGGATTTCAATCTCCGTCTCATCTGACTCTCCCAGTTCCATAGATGAGAAACCCTTTCAATCTCCATCTCATCTGACTCTCCCAGTTCCATAGATGAGAAACCCAAAGGCAGGGAAGGGATTTGCCTGAAGCTAAGAGCTCCTGGGCCTCAGTCCCTAGGACCTATTTCCCTTTAACATGAATGTAACATCAGCAAGTTAAACCCATCTGAGGCAAGAAAAATGAAAATAAATCTCTACCAGTCATCCCAACACCAATCCTAAAGAACTGGTATTTTACTCTTGAAAAACAGAGGCAAAGAAAACTGACATTGCTTGTCCCAGATACTGATGGGGCCTGTCTTTCAGGGCAGCATGGCATGAGACATTCTTCATTCATTGACTCATTCACTCAACAAGTGTTCATCGAGTGCCTTTGCCATGTGGGGCTCCATGCTGGATGCCGGGAGCCTAACTTTGGAAAGGCCACAGATTTGGCATCTGACCTCAGGCTAATTCTGGCCATGCCTGACCCATCTGTATGGCCTTGGGCAAGTCACATCATCTTTCTGAGCCTCAGCTTTGTCATCTGCAATGTAAGGATCCAGCATAGAGTTCCTGGCATTGCATTCAGCATGAAACAGGATCATGTGTGTAAAGTGTCCATTGCTGTCCCACAGAAGGAGGTCCTCAGGCAGGTTCCCAGCCCAGATGCCTCGCTCAGATACATTTTTGTTACTACCCCCGTGAGCTCCAAGGGAGATTCCAGATTCTGGGGCACTTAATTGTTTCCTTCTGATAAATGTCACAGGGCACGAAAACTGAGAGCTGCAACGGGTGCATCTGGCACTTTGAGACGTGGCATCTCCTTGCGGAAGCATCGCTCACCACTCTGCGAGCCAGGGAGCTCAGCCCACGCTGTTGGCAGAGAGGAAGGAGCTCTGACAGCAGCTGGGACACAGTGACTGATAAGGTGCTGTCACTTTCCATCCACTGCTGTGTTCAAGTATCAAAGTACTTGGTTGAAAATGTCAGGCAATTTCTCTCCTCCAGAATTCATCAAAGCCTGTGGGGGTTTGGGGAATAAATAGAAGAGATGCTGAAAACAATTAGAAATGTTCTAGGGAAATGATGCACTGGGGACTCCTGTACATCACACTTTTGCCTTTTCTTCCACCCCTCACGTGGCGGAGAGCTTTGGTCTCAGGTCTCGGATGAGGAGCACTTACAGACTGGATGACCTGGGCTGAGGCACTCAACCCTCTGGGGCCACTGTTTCTTCACCTGGGAATAAGAAAATCTATTTGAGTTTATTGTGAGTGTTAAATTATACGGGGAGTCTTAAGGTTTTGTGCTGAAATGACCTTTGTTAGTCAGGGATTTTTAACCCTGGCTGTACATCGTACCCACCTGGGAAGTTAGTTATTTAAAATATCTTTGTCTGGGGCCCACCTCTGGGTAGTTTTATTTAATTGGTCTGGTCTAGGGTCTGGGCACTGTCTGTCTGGTTGGTTGGTTGGTTAAAGCTTCCCAAGGGATTGAAATCTGCAGCCAGGTTTGAGAATTCTGTCATTGAATCTGCCTTCTCATTGCAGGTCTTAAGCATGGAAACAACACTGTCAGTTTTATGCCTTGGAAAGATCACTCTGGGGACAGTGAAGATAATGGGTTGTGTAGTAGGTGTAAGACTACATTTAGGGACACCAGTTAGAGCCTTTCTATTCACTGTGTGGTCCATGGAACCACAGTATTGACCCTCCTTGTTAGGGAGGCAGAATCTCAAGACACATCCTGAGCAACTACTGACTGAGAGTCTGCATTTTAACAAGATCCCAGGTGATGTGTACCATCATCCCTCGGTGTCCACAAGGGATGGGTTCCAGGACCGCAGAGGATATCAAAATCCACAAATGCTCAAGCACTTTATATAAAATGACATAGTATTTGCATATAGCCTATGCACATCCTCCAGTATACTTTAAATCATCTCTGGATTGCTTATCAGACATACCTAATACAATGCAAATGCTATGTAAATAGTTGCTCTACTGTGTTGGTTTTACATTTGTATCATTTGTATTGTTGTGTTGTTACTTTTGTTGTTTTTAAAAATATTTTTGGTTTGCTGTTGGTTGAAATCACATATATGAACTCGTAGATACAGAGGGCCAACTCTTCATGCATGAAAGCTTGGGAAGGTCTGGATTAGAAGATCATGCACTGCAGGGGTCCAGGCTGGAGATGGTGATAACCCCACTCAGAGAGTAGGGTTTTAGAATAGAAGGAGATATATGGGAGAAGAATTGACAGGGTATAATGGTGGGGCTTGGTTTGGAGTTTGGGAAAGAGATATCGAAAACAAGAACATATTTCTCATTTGGCCCTTGGGGGAAGATAGTGTCTCTGTCTGCAGGTTAGTAGGGAAAGGCTGATGAGTTATCTTCTTTAACTCAACTATTTTTGCACAGCATCTTATGCCAATAAGTAGCTTGCAACTTTTGTGCCTTATTTAGTAAGAAGCATCTACTCAAACATGCTCATTCTGGTGTAGATAGAAAAGGGCATTTTTTCATTACAAGTTTTCACATTTGGAAACAGGCTAGGTGCTTGCTCTTGGTCACATACCTAGGAACTGGTGGAATGAAGCCTGAACTCAGACCTTCTTACTTCAGATCCTGTGCTCTTTTCCAAGACTGGCAGTATTTCTTTTGTTTTGTTATTTTGTGTCCCATTGATCTCTGCTGTTGTTATTGTCCATTCACTGCTTAGTGTCCAACTAAGTCAATGTAATTGATCCCTCATGGAATGCTTTTATAGAATCTCCTATATTAATCACTGGTCTTTTAAAAAAACACTGCATATAATAGGCACACAATCAACACATAACATCTCTGGTCACCAGAACATGTGAGATTTTTCCCACACTGATCTCACAAGACTGCCCTGACTTGAGATTCCACTCTTAAGTCCAGGCCTCCCGTATTTCTGGCCAACTGGCTATAAATTGGGGATTCCCACGACCCCCTCCTCAGGCTTGAACATATGAGCATATGATGGGAATTGAGGGGAGAGGAGGGTGGAGAGGCAGGGAGGTACTCTATTTTGGGGTCTCAGATGCCTTGGCAGAGGTTTGGACCTTGTCAAGGACTAGATCTGTGCCTTTAAAAGATCATTGTAGCAAAAAGACAGAAGAATAATTACATCAGGGCTAGAAAAACATAAGAAAACTTGGCCGAAGAAAAAGTCCATGTGAGAAATGAAGTCAGCTGAACCAGTGCCTCCAGCATAAAGAACAAGAGCAGTGGTGATCGATCTTTCAGGACCACGGACAGATCCCCTCTTAGTTCAATCCCCTTTAACGAGAATATTGTATAAATACCCTATCCGACTATTTTCAAAATAGCCATCATTTACTGAGTGCCAGGATCCTTGCATACATTATGTCTTCAATCCAAATAACAACCCTGAAAGGCAATGATTATTGGCCCCATCCTGCTGGGGAGCAAAAATTGAGTCTCACTGAGGAATCCCTTATCAAGAGCACACAGCAGACCAACGACACAGCAACTTCCTTTTGCTATACTGACCATTACATCAAGCTACCACCACCAAACATGCTCTAATTTTGAAGTGGCAATTAATTCTTTTTTCCATTTTAATTAATTAAAAGCACAGATCCAGCCAGGAATTTTAATTGGTCATCCAGAACTGCCACACAGTACTGCTTGTACTTCTAGCCCCAACCAAAGGAATTTGGCATCCTTGTTCTCTGTGCTGAATATTTGTGAGTAACTGCAAGGATATCTATGTAGGGTTTGTTTTGAATATTGGAATAGTTTCTAACACCCTTCAATCCTCCTTCAAGGATGCCTAGGGATATGGGGAGCCAGGACACGGAAAGGTGAAGAAGGCAGACCCTGGGAACACTGGCACCCTTGTTAAGGTTTTAAATGGGTCTTCTCCAGGAAGCTGAGAAAATACTCAGCCCTACCAGCTCCTTTCCCCATCTTGGGAACATTTCCTTTCATTTTCACAAAGTCAGGCTTGTGATTATTTTCAGTTCCAATATGAGTTTGTTACCGTGTGTGGACTGGAAATGAGGTGGATGTCAAATAAATACCTGATAGAGTTTCTGCCTCACAAACTGGGGAGTGTTGAGAGAACTTTCAACACCAATGAGAATTCTATTACAGTATTTTCTGGGCTGCTGTTTATTTCTTTGGTCAGAGGGTCCGAATTCAGGGCCTCACTACCTCCCCCTGGGAAGCTGTCTCTAATTTCTCCCCCTTTGATGTGTTGTGCATACAGCATTAGATTTATCTTCAGTAGAGCAACTCTATCTAATAAGGTTACTCATCTGCTCCAAGATTCTTAGTGGTTCCCTATTGCCTTCCAATATAGTTCATAGTCCTTACCTGGCTATTGAGGGCCCTTCACAATTCAGCCATAGCCTGTCATTCTGACTTCATATCCTGCTGCATCTCTCCACAAACATCATGGTCCAGTCACATGAGTTTAATTTCTATTCCACAAATTCATAGCTCAGGATGTGCAAATTGTCTTATCAGTTTCTTGGCACACAGGTCTCCCCAATATAATAAGAGGCTTCCTCAAAATCACCATTGAAAGCAGTCTGCTAGCAAGACAGAAGTCAGAACATTTTGTAATTTTATCATGGAAGTGACATCCCCTCAATGATGCAGTGCTTTGTTTATTAATGGAGCGAGTCACTCAAGGGGAGGGGATTACATGACGTTGTGGATATCAGAGGGTAAGGACCACTGGGGACCATCTTAAAAGCTGCCTACTACAATTCCTGTTGAAGACCTACCATCCCTTTAAGAGTTAAATCAAATCATGTTTCTCAAAGATCTTTCTATATGTCCTAGTTAGAATAATTCCTCTCACTTCATAATATCCTCGTTCTACATTGCTTTATTTGTCCTTTTAGAGGAACACTTGTCTTAATGCCTATAGTAGAGGCACTTAAGATGTCTGTCTTTACCACCATTTTGGGAGTCCCTGGAGGGCAGGAATCACATCTGTTTCTGTCTCTGCATTTTATGCAGCCTAATGGAAGAGAGGTGTTGTGTAAATGTTTGCTGAAGTGAGTTGGCCAACTCTTCTGTTCCTTTAGAAATAGCTTTTAGCCTCCAATTTCAAACACAGAAAATAATTCACTGACAGGGTGTTTGTCTTGGGTGATAAGGGAATATATGCTTTTCTCAGAGTTTACAAAATCCAAGATTTGACAGGTTAAGAAATAGGAGCTTACCGTAAACTGAAACAGAGAGAAGCAAGTTTCTCTGAAGGCATTCATGTATACAATATATGACCATATATAAAAATTCACAAGGTAATAATAAAAATAAATAATGCTTACCATGTCAAGTGCTGTATACTTCACCTACTTTGGACCACTTAATTCTCACAATAGTCCTAACATGTTGGACAACTTGTCCTCATTCTACAAATGAGAAAGGCTACAGTTCAAGAGGTAGGTAACTGCCCCAGGATTATAGGGTCTGATGACAAAGGCTGTGCTCCTCACTGCTCCCCTGGGTGCCTTTGTCTTATTTTCTTAAATAAAGAATTTCTTTTCTCTTAATGCTATTTAAAAGCTGTAATTTTACCACAGTGAACTTAGAATTGCACTGGGCCAGTTCTGAAGCATAGCTTTGTGAATGACACATAGGTCTGCATATCAGGAGTGCAGAATTTTTCTTTTGGTTATATCCCAGACTTGCAGTACAACCCTGAAAAGGTCGTTTGCTGTCTCGGGATCTTCTTTTCTAAAAACAGATGCAAATTATGTAATACCTAAGGTTCATCACAATTCTAACAGTATATAGGATTTAATTATAAATCATTATAATTTAAATTGTATTGCTAAAATGTACATTAAAATCAGATCATTGCTATTTTGTCAAAATCCCTCTTGTTTGTTTTTTATAGATAAAGGAGTAACCATTCAAAGTTACATTTCAAAATGCCTTCATTGAATAAAGAGACTAAGCCTCAGTGATATCATTTGGGATACTTTTTAAATGAGGTCTTTTTTTAGAAAATCTTGTCAATAAGTCATAACGGACTATATTCCCTATTACAGACCCAGAGGTTTCATTATGGACCATTTAGGAAGATTAAAGAACACTCCCTCTGGAGGGGACTTGAGTCTCAGAGCACCTAGGATATCACATTAAGCATCTGAAATACTCATTTTCAGTTTCTAACAGCGGATTAATGAATCTACAAAGAACACACTTATTAAAACCAACATATGCTGAGGGATAATAAACCTAGTCCACATTTTCATCTGTCTGTTTCTGCCTGTGAATGAAGGGAAAAGGAGCGTGAAAATTGAGTTGCTGTCCTACCCAACACTCTTCTGGGTACGTAGTGTCATGGATTGGACACTGGTCTTGGGAACAAGTAACCAGGGTCCAAACCCTGACTAAGCCATTCACCTTGTATAAATCATTTGACCTTCTGTGGGCCTGTTTCTTTCTTTTCAAAATAGGCTAGACCAGGGATTTTCAGAATGTGCCCCTGAGAGCTTGAGGCATTTCTTCCTTGGTGCCCAGGGAACGCTGCTGGGTGATGACTGGATGAAGGGGTTTCTCAACATTAAATGCTGCTGTAAAAAACCACTGGCTGGTCGATGTGTAGAGTCTTTTCCAGTTAGATTTTGGAGGTGATAGGGAAATATCTATTGATGTTTCTGTATTCTTGAATTATTTTAGCTTATAATTCAAGTTTTTAAAATGCTAATACACATGCATACACGCTGTTATGGCTAAAATAACATATGAATAGGTACCATGTTGTCAGATTGAGCTTCCTGGAGCCTCAGTAGAGTCAAGGTCAGAACTCTTTGGCATAGGTAATATTTTCTGATCCCAGAGCTTGAAAGAAACAGGAGATTCATTTAAAAAGGAAACTGAGACTCAGAGGTTATGCAACAAAGAGAGGAGTGGACACCAGGTTTTCTGTCTCCTGTTTCAGGATGTTCTCTGCTGTCCCGTGCTCCCTGCCCTGCTGTTCTCCATCCTACAGCATCTCTGCACTGTGCTACAGTTGCTTGTGGGCATCATGCCATTCTTCCTAAACCATAAGGTTCTGGGGGGTCCAGGCTGTTCCATCACAATGACCAATGGTGTGCGTTTCATCCCATCATCCCCTGAGGGGGCTGCAGACATTTGTCATCATCAGGAGAAGAAAAAGAAAGCTTTAGGAAGATAAATCGTGTTTTGGTTTTTTTTTTTCTTCACTAAGAAACTGTTTAAACTGGAGCCCATCTCCACAAATTATGGAACGTACATACTGAAGTGTCATTTTTTGCAGAAAACAATGATTCACCCAAGTTTTTCCTGACTGGAGATTTAAATTGGGCTGTCCATCAACTTGCTGTCAATCAGCGTCTCCTATCCTGAGCTGCACATACAGTCAGAAATAGAATCACAAGGTCTTTTCTCTGAGGGGAAGCAGGGCTAAGTTTCATCCCATTTGATTTGCCTCTTAATTTAGTCTGTTGGCAAACATGTGGCAAGCACCTACTATGTGCCAGGCTTTCAGAAGATGGGAGGGAAGCTAAAGACGATGAAAGCATGGACTTTCCCTGCATCCATTTTCTATTTTCATAACAAATTACCACAAACAGAGCAACTTAAAATAACACAAATTTATTATCTCACAATTTCTGCTGGTTGGAAATCTAACACCGAGCTAAAATCAAAGCTCATCAGGGCCACATTGCTTACTGGAGTCCCTGGGGAAGAACCTACTATTGCATTTATTCAGGTTATTGACCTGACTCAGTTCCTTTGCTATGGTAGAACTGAGGCCCCATTTCTTTGTTGACCATGACCAGGGGGTCTCCCTCAGCTCCCACAGGCCTCTCCCCAGGCCTTGCATGTGGTGGCCACTTGCACCTCAGAACCAGCCATGATGTGCCAAGTCCTCAGACTCAGGCTCTCTCCTTCTGCTGTACCTCTGTCTCCAGCCAGAGAAGGTTCGCTGCTTTTATGGGCTCATGTGGTTAGCTTGGGCATATACAGATGGCCCAGAATAATCTCCCTGTCTTCAAATTTCTAATCTCATTTACATCTGCAAAATTCCTTCACAACAATACCTAGACTCATGTTTGCTTGAATAACCAGGAGATGGGAATTGTATTAGTACGTTTTCACACTGCTATGAAGAAATACCCAAGACTGGGTAATTTATAATGGAAAGAGGTTTAATTGACTCACAGTTCCACATTGTTGGGGAGGCCTCAGGAAACAACAATCATGGCAGAAGGCAAAGGAGAAGCAGGTACCTTCTTCACAGGGTGCAGGATGGAGTGAGTGCAAGCAGGGGAAAAGCCAGACACATAAAACCATCAGATCTCATGGGACTCAGTGGCTGTCATGAGAACAGCATGGGGAAAACAGCTCCCATGATCTGATTACCTCCACCTGGCCCCGCCCTTGCCATGAGGGGATTACAATTCAGGATGAGATTTTTTAGGGGGTGGGGGACACAGCAAAATCATATCAGGAATCTCAGGGGATGTGACAGTTAATTTTATGTGTCAACATGATTGGTCTACCAGGTGCCCAGACATCTGTCGAACATTATTCTGGGTGTGTTTGTAAGTGTGTCTCTGGATGACAACAGCATTTGAATTGGTAGATGGAATATAGCAGACTGCCCTCCCAATATGGTGGGCCTCATCCAACCGAAGGCCTGAATAGAACCAAAGGGCTGACGTGCCTGAGAGGAAGAGGGAGCTCCTCTTGCCTGACTTCCTTAGAGTTAAGACATTGTGTTTTTCCTGTCTTTGAATTCAAACTGAAATACTGACTCTTCCTGGTCTCAAGCCTACAGGTCTTTGGACTCATCGGCCCTCCTGGTTTCAGGCCTTCCAACTCGGGCAGGAACTATACCATCAGCTCTCCTGGGTCTTCAGTTTGCCAATTTAACATCTTGGGTCTTGTCCCTCCATAATCATGTGAGCCAAATATATATATATACACACACACACACACACACACACACATACTTTTATATAGGCACACATATATATATTCCCATTAATTACCTAACTCATGTATATATGTATATATAAATATATATTCCCATTAATTACCTAATTTATATGTGTGTATATATATATACACATACACACACACTCACACAAGAAGTGTGCATACACATATACACACACACACACAGTTGTTTTCTAATATATATCCATGCTGGTTTTCTTTCTGTGGAGAACCCTAATATACAGGAGTATACCTCTATGAACAACCTCCTTCAAAACTCTATCTACTGGAGCCAGGCCCTTCAACAGGGATTGCAAACTCAAAAGCCTTCAGGGTCAAGGCGAAAAATCAAAATACCAGATGGACATGGTGTCATACAACAGGGCAGTGGTGGTTCTGTGGTAAACTGGAGTGTACAAGCTCTACCTACCTTTAAGTTTTCTAAAATCACAATGCTGGCCAAACAAAACACATTCGTAGCTAAATATGATCAGGACCCTTAGAGTTTTCAACGAAATGAAAACTGTTATACTAGAGGCTTGCTGGAAAACCACAAAGAAAGGAAGGATAGAAATGTTTTTATAAAAAAGATGACATTTGCATTGAGCCTTGGTGGTGAATTATAAGTTCTCCAGGCCCGGGGGGAGGAAAGGCACTCCAGACAGAGAGAAGAGCATGGCAAAGCAGCAGAGCCCTGGTGGTGCCCACGTCTGCTGTGAAGTGGGTAGGGGCACAGGGCCCAGGCAAGCAGCTGGAGAGTAGGTGGGGGCCAGACTGAGGAGGGCTCTGCTGTTAGGAGAGCAGCCGTACCACCCACACACTCCCTGAGACTGGTGTCAGGTGCAAGGCAGGCCTGGGCTGGGAGCTTCAGATCAGCCAGAGATCCATTTCGCTTTCTATACAGGGATTTCATCATGAGAGACTGAGGAACACAGCTTGAATAGCAATGAGGGCCTTACGTCCTTTTGTGCACGGCAGGCAAGGTTACCCTGAACACCAGGGCCTGGGCTGGGGGAGATGGACCCCTGGAGACTGAGGCCCCTGCCTTCCCCACCTTGCTCATTCTCACAACTAGTACCCCTTTCCCATTAATTACGTAATTATTGTTTAAACGTCTGAGGCCAGGTGAGCTATCCTCCAATTCAAGCCAAGGAAAGCCTGCAGCCCCCCAGGTGGTCGAGGGAAGCACCTCTGGGGAAAGGCCCCGACCGGCAGGCAGGATCTGTGAGCTGCGTTCAGCTTCACTCTTCACCACCTGCCTCTCTGGGATCCCAGTTCCATCCTCTGAGGAACCACAGCATTGGGCTGGTCACTGCCCAGTCCCATCCAGGCTCCCGAGGTCTACTCTAAGGCCAAGTCCAGACTTCTGCAGCTCTTCAGTCTGAAAAAGGTTTTCTTCCTTTTCTACCCCAGAGACACAAAACCCTTAGAAGCAGCAAAAGCACAATGAGAAATTGCAGAAAGGAAACTGGGTTATCACTTCTGGCTAAGGTTGGAGTTTCTCTTCCCCACCCATGTTCAGGATAAATGACAGGAAAAGGGCACAGGCGTGAGGCAGGGGGAGACAAAACCTCCACTGAAAAAAGTAAGGTTGGGGCAAGTGGCTTAATTGCATGGGGTCCCTAAAATTTTACCTCTGAATCAGACACCTGTGCCTACCCAGCTCTCAAAGAGGACCCAGAAAGGACTGATCCCAACATGCCCAGTTCCTTCTCCCAGGCTCACCAGTTCAGTAAATGCTGCCACTTCCTTGGGGAGGCGTGAATAAGGGGAAGAGTGTGTGGCAGAAAGAAACCAAGGGTGTCGTCCTAGTCAAGGTCCCTCCACAAAGAAACATAAGGAGTAGGGGGAAAATGTCCCCCCTATAAGAGATAGTGATAATAATAATGAATAATATATATTGAAGGCTGAATGTGACTGACTCTAAAAGTGTATTGTTTTGTTTCCTGAAGACAATCTCATGAGGTAGGTAGTGGAGAAACTGAGGCATGGAAAATGTCACTGGCCCAAAGGTCACACACTAGGTGATATAGTTTGGATGTGGGTCCCCACCGGAATCTCATATTGAAATGTAACTCCCAATGCTGAAGGTAGGGCCTGGTGGGAGGGGATTGGGTCATGGGGGCAGATTTCTCATGAATGGTTTAGCGCCATCCCCTGTGGTACTGTCCGTGTGATAGTGAGTGAGTTCTCGTGAGATCTGGTTATTTAAATGTGTATGGCACCTCCCCTCACTTCCCTTGCTCTGCTTTCGCAATGTGATGTGCCTACCCCACCTTTGCCTTCCGTCATGATTGGAAGCTTCCTGAGGCCCCCCAGAAGCAGAAGCTGCCATGCTTCCTGTACAGCCTGCAGAACCATGAGCCAACCAAACCTCTTTTCTCGTATATTACCCAGTCCCAGGTATTTCTTTATAGCAATGCCACAATGAACTAACACAACTGTCAGGCAGTGAGACTGCACAGCTCTCTTTCCCAACTGTTCACTCTAGACCAGTTCTCTCCCGACAGCTGTGGGACCTGGCGCAAGGCCCTTGACCTCACCACGTCTTGGGTCTCTCACCTGCAAAGAGTCATGGCAGTCCCCAGAGCATGGGGTTTGGTGAAGATCATGTCCCGGATGTACTTCTATTTTGAACTTACTCAGTTTGGAGAGGCCGGATAATGTAGTGGGAGGGGCATAATGTGGTGGAACCAGGAGGTTCAAATTATTTCCCCTTAAAAAGGATCATAATAGGCCGGGCACGGTGACTCATGCCTGTAATCCCAGCACTTTGCTGGGCCGAGGCGGGCAGATCACCTAAGGTTGGGAGTTTGAGACCAGCCTGGCCAACATGGAGAAACCCCATCTCTACTAAAAATATAAAAAATTACCCAGGCATGGTGGCGCACGCCTGTAATCCCAGCTACTCAGGAGGCTGAGGCAGGAGAATCGCTTGAACCTGGAAGGCAAAGGCTGCGGTGAGCTGAAATTGTGCCATTGCACTCCAGCCTGGGCAACAAGAGCAAAACTCCGCCTCAAGAAAAAAAAGAAGATCATAATACCTACATCATGCAGACAGACCAACATCCGTGGTGTAGACCTACATCTACGGCACAGGAGTCTTATGAGTTAAAGCTGCACAATGCCTAATAGCTGTTGTTTTGTTGCTGCTGCTGTCATAATTGCTTTGGGGTCTCCTGCTCTCCTTCCCCCACTAGACGCTGGTTTTTGTCTCCCAGAACCATCGCAATGTCTGGCATACAACAGCCACTTGGTGAGTATGAGGTGGGGTGGATACGTGTTATTTCTTCCTCCCGCCCACCTTCCCACACCGCCCAGGTGAGTTCTCCAGGCCTTGTTAGCGTCCTGAATGTCCCTGTTAGTGTCCTGTCAGCATCCTGAATTTCCACTTAGAAGAGCACTCATCACTCTTGAAATAGATTGTTGAATTCTTTGCTTTCCCTACTAGATTATCAACACCATTAGTGGAGGGCTGAGACTGTCTCATTCACCATTTACACCCACCCGTGGTACAATGGCGGGAATGTGGAAGTCACTCAATGGATGTCTATAAGACGGATGAATGAGAAAATGCATTGAGTGAGCGGGTGGATGATTTCACAGAGCTGCTGAGTCCCAAACCAAATACAGGATCAAACCTTGACCCTGTGCAATTCCAGACATGACCAACAGAGGGTGCTCTGCTCTGAGGTTCGTAAAGACAATGCGATTTCTGTCCTTAAAGCTTGAAAACCAACTAAGTTTACAATCCCACCAACAGTGTAAAAGTGTTCCTATTTCTCCACATCCTCTCCAGCACCTGTTGTTTCCTGACCTTTTAATTATTGCCATTCTAACTGGTGTGAGATGGTATCTCATTGTGGTTTTGATTTGCATTTCTCTGATGGCCAGTGATGCTGAACATTTTTTCATGTGTCTGTTGGCTGTATGAATGTCTTCTTTTGAGAAATGTCTGTTCATATCCTTTGCCCACTTTTTGATGGGGTTGTTTGTTTTTTTCTTGTAAATTTGTTTGAGTTCTTTGTAGGTTCTGGATATTAGCCCTTTGTCAGATGAGTAGATTGCAAAAATTTTCTCCCATTCTGTAGATTGCCTGTTCACTCTGATGGTAGTTTCTTTTGCTGTGCAGAAGCTTTTTAGTTTAATTAGATCCCATCTGTCAATTTTGGCTTTTGCTGCCGTTGCTTTTGGTGTTTTAGACATGAAGTCTTTGCCCATGCCTATGTCCTGAATGGTACTACCTAGGTTTTCCTCTAGGGTTTTTATGGTATTAGGTCTAACATTTAAGTCTCTAATCCATCTTGAATTAATTTTCGTATAAGGAGTAAGGAAAGGATCCAGTTTCAGCTTTCTACTTATGGCTAGCCAGTTTTCCCAGCACCATTTATTAAATAGGGAATCCTTTCCCCATTTCTTGTTTCTCTCAGGTTTGTCAAAGATCAGATGGCTGTACATGTGTGGTATTATTTCTGAGGACTCTGTTCTGTTCCATTGGTCTATATCTCTGTTTTGGTACCAGTACCATGCTGTTTTGGTTACTGTAGCCTTGTAGTATAGTTTGAAGTCAGGTAGTGTGATGCATCATTCTTAGCAAACTATCACAAGAACAGAAAACCAAACACCGCATGTTCTCACTCATAGGTGGGAACTGAACAATGAGATCACTTGGACTCAGGAAGGGGGACATCACACACCGGGGCCTATTATGGGGAGGGGGGAGGGGGGAGAGATTGCATAGGATTTATACCTGATGTAAATGACGAGTTGATGGGTGCAGCACAGCAACATGGCACAAGTATACATATGTAACAAACATGCACGTTATGCACATGTACCCTAGAACTTAAAGTATAATAATAATAAAAAAAAAAAGATAAAAAAAAAAAAAAGAAAACCAACTAAGTGACTGATGCTATCCAGCACGTGGCTTTAGGTAATGCCCTATTTAATGGCCTCAGTTGAAGCTGCCCACTCTCCACAGCTGAGCTCCCAGCCAAGCTGGGGCAGTAAGACAGCCCTGTTAGGGCTGAAAAGCCTTTTCTATATTTCGAAGATGTAGGTAAAATCCCAGTAAGGCATTCAATGGCATAACTTTATTGGCAGAGTCAGCATGTTTTAAAATCAGGCATTAAAGGTGGTGGGACTCACACTGGCCTGGAAATCCTGATTCTGTGCTCACCTGTATAAAACCTTGAACAAGGGGCTTTCCTCATTCATTCATCCACTAATTTCATTTATTGGACAAACTTTTTCTGAGTGCGAAATATGCCAAAGGCACAGGAATGTCTGAGTTGAAAAGTCAAGTCCTTGTCCTTAGACAGTGCAGAGTTTAAAGGGGCAAGATAGGCATGAAACAGACATTTCAACACCAGAGCCATCATGCGGACTGTGTCGAATGGCACAGGGGCACAGAGAAGGAGCACCCAATTCATCCCAGGAGATGTGGTCAGGAAACACCTCTAGCAAGAGGCGGCCTTCAAGCTTTGTCTGAAAGGACGGGTGAATGAACAGGTGCAGGGATGGAGTTCCTGGCAGGAGGACCAGCAAGAGCAAACACAGGGAGGCTTGGAAGTATGTGTCTTGCTTGAGGAAGTGCACTAAGGGCACTTAGTGTGCAAAGTATTCATGCAGGGACCAGATAAGGGTCTTTTGTACTGACAGCAGAGGCCCTACTTCATCCAGATGGCAAGAGAGAGCTTTTGAAGGATTTTAAACAGGGAGGTGACAGGGCCAGTGTTGTATTTTGAAAGATCACTCTGTTGACCAAGCAGGCAGTTGGGGTGGAAGGTGGCTGGTGGGAGGAGGCCTCTCTGAGCTCACTTTTCTCACCTGAGGTGTCTGAGAGTGGAAGAAGATGGCCTAGAAATTTCCTTTGGGTTCAATGTCCTATTTTTTCTACACACACAGATATGGACACTTTAGTCCTTCAGCATGAACAGAGGTTATCAGAAACACATCACAACTGGGGGTGGGGGGTGAGGGGAAAAGGTTTCCAGCAAGCTGGGGTCTAAAAATACCATGATCTAACTGGGTCTGCCTGTCACCCACTTCTTCAGTGGGTCTGACGCGGTGTCGAGAAGCTGTTGTCTGTATCTGTCTGCAGCCCTAGTTAAGAAAAGCCTGCAGGAAGCAATTAAGAAGAGAAGATGCCACTCACCTTGTTGGACAGGTGTCCTTCTGAGGCACTCTGCAGTTAACAAGGTGTCTAACAAAGTGTCCGAGGGCAGAACCCAAAATCAGACACTTTCCTGGAGTTGTCCCTGACCTTCAGAAAACGGGACCACTATGGCCTTTGTGGAATCTACGTTCTCCTGGTAATGCCAAGGAAAGAACCCAGAAAGAAATGCTCTCTGTTCCTCATCCCAGGAGCCCCATGCTCAGGAGGGTTCAGTTTTGCTCATGAGGCAAAGGCAGAGGAGACAGGGAGATTTATGAGAAAGGGACACAGTCCTTCATAGGCAAGTTCACCACATACAGACGGCAGAAAAAGTGTTCCTGGAAGAGGAAACAGCTTAGATAATGACCTTGAGTCAGGAATCGTAGTAACCTAATGCAATTGTGTTGGAACAGGTCTTGAGGGTTGCTTTTTCAGTAATTGGAGACATCTCCAATGTCAAAGAGGACAGCTTGGGTCTCGATGGTATATTGATAAGACCGGCAGGACTGGTATCAACAAGGGATTCCCTAGTCCTTGCAATACTGTAAACATTCACCTCTAGAACCCCCTGGGCCTGGCAGTGGTTATTTGTACGTGCACTTTGATTTTAAAAACTTATAAGGGTATATGCAGTTTGATACTATGTATGTGCATTTAAAAATATATAAGACAGTGCTGTAAATTGTTTAGGTATTTATCCTTAAATCATGAAAGTCTGGGCAGGAAGACTCTATGACAACTTCGATATAGAGGTAACCTCTGGGAAGAGGGAGGCAAAAGTTTTACAATATCCGCAACATCTTTCTACAAAGAGAATATGCTATTGAATTACTTTTCTGTGTGTGTTTTAAGTGTTTCATAATTGGGTATTAACATATAAAAATGGAAATCACTGCCAGCAATAATAAAACTGGGGCTCTTTTCTGGAATCCATTCATTCGGTGCTGGTTCATCAGGGCTCTGCCTCCTGCAGGCCGCACTCTCCAGTCTGCCTCTCCCTGACCCAGACCTGCTCTCTTTCACCCAGACTGGGTGGCACCTTAGAATCAAGTTGCTTTCTCCAGACCCCTGACCCATCACTGCCATGGGCCTTCCTGAGTCTGATTGGTGCTGCAGAGATGGGATCTGAGGCCTACATTGCCTCTGGGTTCACTCTGCCACCTCCTACCCAATCCTGGCCCAGACCCTACTGTGGCCTTCTATCTGATTGCGGTTCCAGAAGTGGAGGAGGAGAAGCTGCCCCTCCCTGGTGTAGGATCACCTACCCACCACGGGCTCAGGTCAGTCCTCCGTGCCTCTCAGCCCTGCCTACTTGGTCACCATCCCCAGTGGAAACCCCTCCAGGCACCCAGTTTTTTCTACCACCTCATGTTGCTCCGTGACCCAAATTTCCTCTGCTCTCCTACCTGCCCCCTACCCCACTGTGCATTCCAGAATCCCGGCTATAGAGCAGGAATGCCCTTTGTATTAGTCTGCTCTCACGCTGCTAACAAAGACGTACCCAAAACCCAGTAATTTCTAAGGAAAAAGAGGTTTAATGGACTCACAGTTCCACGTGGCTGGGGAGGCCTCACAATCATGGTGGAAGGTGAAAGGCACGGCTTACAGGGTGGCAGACAAGAGAGAATGAGAGAAAGCAGAAACCCATTATAAAACCATCAGATCTCATGAGACTCATTTACTACCATGAGAACAGTATGGGGGAAAATGCTCCCATGATTCAATGATCTCCACTGGGTCCCTCCCACAACACGTAGGAATTGTGGGAGCTACAATTCAAGACGAGATTTGTGGGGGACACAGCCAAACCATATCACCCCTCTATTCTGAACCTCTCATTCAGTTCCCTTCATCCTCCCTGCTGAGGCTCTGCTGTCCCCTGAGGGTGCCGCTTCCTGACAGGCTTGTTCTCACAGGAGGGGCAGACACAGGCTGAAATTCCTCCTAATCCCCGCGGCTCCTTCTAGACCATTATTTCTTCAACTTCACATACAAAGCCCATTCTTTCAGGATCACATCCTCAGGCCAGATGGTCCTATGCTGTTCCTTCCTGCTGTTGTCTCCAAAACCCTGGACATTCCTCTTTATCTGCAGAGCACTCTGGCACCTGAACGCTGCACCATGAATGCCGTTGAGTATTACAGGCTGCAAACTCGCCACTGGCTGAATCAGCCCGCACACATTATTTATTTGTTTGTAAATAGGAATGTGTATTAGCCAGCTCAGGCTGCCATAACAAAATAGTCCAGATTGAGTGGCTTAAGCCAGAGATTTATTTTCTCATAGTCCTGGAGACTGGAAGTTTGAGGCCAGGGTGACAGTAGGATTGGTTTCTGCTGAGGGTGCTCTTTCTAGCTTGCAGATGACCATCTTCTTGCTGTGTCCTCACATGGCCTTTTCTCTGTGTGCATGCAA
Organism: Theropithecus gelada; assembly: GCF_003255815.1. Classification (NCBI taxonomy): domain Eukaryota; kingdom Metazoa; phylum Chordata; class Mammalia; order Primates; family Cercopithecidae; genus Theropithecus; species Theropithecus gelada. Next base: position 97,245,503 of record NC_037675.1, on the reverse strand, counting down.
AGGATGCAGGAATAGGAGAGGGAGAGAAAGAGAGAGAGAATAAATGAGCTCTGTCTCTTCTTATAAAGACACTTATCCTATTAGATTAGGGCCCCCAACCCATGACCTCATTTAACCTTAATTACTTCCTTAGAGGCTCTATTTCCAAACAGAGACTCACTGGGGGCCAGGGCTTTGCCCTGTGAATTTTGGGGGGATGCAAGCTGATATGGTTTGGCTCTGCATCCACACCCAGATCTCATCTCAAATTGTAATCCCCACAATCCCCAAGTGTTGAGGGAGGGACCTGGTGGGAGGTGATTGGATCATGGGGGTAGTTTCCCCCATGCTATTCTCATGATAGTGAGTGAGTTCTCACAAGATCTGATGGTTTTATTAGGGACTCTTCCCCCTTCACTCCCTGTCTCTTTCCTGCTGCCTTGTGAAAGAGATACTTGCTTCTCCTTCACCTGCCTCTGTGATTGTAAGTTTCCTGAGGGCTCCTCAGCCATGTGGAACTGTGAGTCAATTAAACCTCCTTTCTTTATAAATTACCCAGTCTCAGAGAAGTTTTTATTGCAGTATAAAAACAGACTAATACACAAGCATTCATTCTGTAAAATAAGGTGGATGTCTTTGAGCATGCATGCCCTCTTGTTTGCTACCATCCCTACCACTCCCTATTTCTTTCTCCCTTCCTGCTGCAGTCTCTTGCATGTCTACAACGCTGAATGATCTTCACTCTCCTCTAACTCAGCAGCCAAGTTCGGCCGCATCCTGAGCCATGTTGTCACCCGGCACCTTCGCATCCCTGAAGCCAGTCCACAACCTTCTGGTTACAGTTTCCTAACTTTCTATCCTGCTGAACTGGGTCCACTGGATCGGGTACAAAACCACACTTCTACATCTTGGGACAGTTTCTGAACCAGGAGCTCTGTTCCCCAGAGGCTCTGCCACACCTGAGGAAGACAACGAATCCAGCTCGCACCCCAGAAGAGAGCACAGAAAGAACTGGAGTTAAAAAATGGATACAGTCAGGGGCAAGTAACTTAGCTTTCTGGGCCTCAATGCCCCCATCTGTAAATGGGAAAATGCCAATTCCTTCTTCCTAAGGTTTTTGTGTAAATTAAACTTCATGTCCATGGAAACACTTTGTAAACAGCAATCATGGAGCACAAGGACTCAGTGGTCGCCTGAGAAGCACATGTTCCCCTAATTGATACTGGAGATACCATCTCCTTATATGGATGTATTAGTCAGGGCTCTCCAGAGAAACAGAACTAACAGGATATATGTGTGTGTAAATATTATGAGGAATCAGTTCACATGCTTCCAGAAGCTTAGAAGTCCCAAGATCTACAGTTGGTAAGCTGGAGAATCAAGAGAACTGATGGTGTCACTCCAGGCTGGAGACAGGCAGGTGCAAAACCCAGGAAGAGCTGAGTTTCAGTTCAAGTGAGAAAGGCAAAAAAGACCAGGGTCCCAATCCAAGCACTCAGGCAGGAGGAGTTTCCTCCTACTCAGACTTTTTGATCTTTTAAGGTCATCAGTTGATTGGATGAGGTCCCCCATCTGCTTTACTAAGTCTACTGATTCAAATGTTATCCAGAAACATCCTCCCAGATGCACCCAGGATAATATTTGACCAAAGGTCTGGGCACCCTGTGGCCCAATCAAGTTGACACATAAAATTAATTATGTGGACACAGATTTTTCAAGGTCAGGAATTTCCTCTCCTTTTGTACACGCAGTTGCAGTTGAGAATCCTAGTGATTTAAACAGCCCTGCAGGGTGCTTTGCTGATAGCCTTGAACTTTATCTATGTCCAAGGATGACAGAATGAATGGATCCAAGACAGTAAAAGTAAGAATGTTTTGGAAGAGTGGAAAGTTTCATAGACACACTAGTAGGTGTTGGTATCATGGTTCAAATTGGTGCAGCTTAATCATTATTTTCTGAGAACCAATCACAGGCAAGACCATGGGCCTGGCCCACTAGAAGCCCAGCAGGAGAGAGATGAGGGTTTTGGGATCCCTGAAGCATCCCAGTTCCATGTGCAGCATGAGTCTGCCTAAAAGCATGTTGACAGTGTGACCTTGGGCCTCTCCCTGGGCCTCAGTGTCCTCAACTGAACAAGCAGGTTCTGAACAAGGTGAGGATGTGCAGAATCATCATAAACTAAAGCCCTGAGAAATGGCAGGCAAGTTCCTTACATCTCTGAGCCTGTTTCCTGGTGGGTAAATGCAATGGTCATCGGTGCCCTCCTAGTTAGTGTGAGTGCTCATGAGACAGTGTCAGATGATGCTTGCCATGCATGACGGGTGGCCAGGGGAATGTCACAGGTGCCATTTATTCACGAGTTTGGACATTGATTAGACACGTACTTACTGAGGAGCTGCTACGAGCAAGGGCTGTGCCAGGGGCTGGAGAAACAACAGCAAATAACGAGAAGTCAAAGTCCCTTCCCTGAGGGGGACAAAGAAGAGTCAGCTCAGTCGATACTGAGCAGCCATCCCATGTGATTACTCATAGACAGATAAGACAATGCTGTGGGGCCCAAAGGCGGTTATCAAACCTAGACTGGGGCTGCATCACAAGAAAGGCTTCCCAGGAGAAATGGACCTGGACCTGAATTTCAATAATGAGTAAAAGTTTAGGACCTAAAGACAACATAGTTAACTACCCGTCTTGTTTTTTTCCACTTGTGCTGAGATAACTAAGACTTCCTTTCCTGGGGCCGTCTAATGTTAGACACTTTCAATCAACATACCTGAGAAAAAACCTCAGGATGCACTCAGGCTCACAGCAACGTCTAACTGTGTCCAGCTTTAACCTGCACTTGTGTAGAACTCTGTGGTCACGTGGAGAATGAAGAAGTAGGGAGCCAAGAGAAAAGCTTCTTACATCACGTATCAAAATACATTCCAGCTGGATGACAGAGGTTAGGTAAGTGTGAGAAAATCCGTACACCACCAGAACTAGACTTGAATATCTATCAAACATCTGGAGGGAGAAAAGGCTTGCTAAGCATAGCAGCACTGGAAACAAGCCCAAGGGAAAACAATGGGCAGAAGGGACATCAGCAAATTTTGACTTGTCAAGTTTATTCACGTATTCTTCACCCATTCGACATTTAGTTATTGAGTACCTACTACGTGCAGGATGCAGAGCTATCAGCATTACTGAAACAGCAATGAAAGACAGTCAGAGTCTTTTAGTCAGCTGGTCCTCTGGCCAAGTAGAGTGTGGTGCAGAAAACTTCCAGCAGCTTTGCAGTGTGCTAGAGTCATCCCCTTAGCATCTGAAAGACTTAGAGAGGCATCCAATCTTGCAGAGCCAAGAGCCTCAGTCATTAGAGTCTCTGCACTTGGAGGTGGGATGGGGAGAGGAGAAAAATAGTAGGAAAAATATTTGCAACAAAGAGTTAATATTTTTATTATATAAAAAATTCATGGCTGGGCACAGTGGCTCACACCTGTAATCTCAGCATTTTGGGAGGCTGAGGTGGGAGGATCACCTGAAGTCAGTAGTTCGAGACCAGCATGGCCAACATGGTGAAACCCCGTCTCTATTAAAAATACAAAAATTAGCTGGGCATGGTGGCAGGTGCCTGTAATCCCAGCTACTTGGGAAGCTGAGGCAGGAGAATTGCTTGAACCTGGGAGGTGGAGGTTGCAGTGAGCTGAGATCACGCTACTGCACTCCAGCCTGGACGACAGAGTGAGACTCTATCTCAAAAAAAAGAAAATCATACACATCAATAAGAAAAACTGAGCTTTCTGTAACTAAATGAGTAAAGGATACAATTTCCAAATTAGTAGGGAGACATATAGGAAAATGCACCTCCCCTCCTCTGTAGTAACAAACCACATGTAAACTGAAATAAAGATGAACTACCATTTATCCTTAGCAAAGCTGTGACCATAGGAGAGTCCCAGGGCTGGCAAGGGATGGAGCAGAAATCTTTCTGCTCTTTGCCTGTGGGTTTGGAGAGGGCATTGTCTAGTGGTACGACTTGTCTCTATTTAAAGGCTTTGATAAAGATGATATATCGAAGGCTTTACATTATAGGCAAGAGGGAACAACTAAATATCTTTCTCTAGAGTCCAGAGGGTTAGTTAAGGGGGATGCAGGGACTTGTCAAGGTTATTCACGTATTCTTCACTCATTCGACGTTTAGTTATTGAGTACCTACTACGTGCAGGATGCAGAGCTATCAGCATTACTGAAACAGCAATGAAAGGCAGCCAGGGTCTTTTAGTCAGCTGGTCCTCTGGCCAAGTAGAGTGTGGTGCAGAAAACTTCCAGCAGCTTTGCAGTGTGCTAGAGTCATCCCCTTAGCATCTGAAAGACTCAGAGAGGTATCCAATCTTGCAGAGCCAAGAGCCTCAGTCATTAGAGTCTCTCATTAATTTGGGATAACACACGCTCCTTGGGGACATTCGTCTGAGGAGGAGGCAGTGTCGGTGGCAGGATATGGAGGCCACACACCTGGGTGCTGGCCTTGCCTTGGCTCCTTTCCCACCGTGGTCTCGAGTGAGTCACTGGACCTGCAGCTCCCACCGTCAGACCTACACAAGGGGTTAGCAGAGGAGGGTTCATGTCCTCCTAGGCGCGAAAGCATCTGTCAAACTGACATGTTGGACAGACAAGAAGCACATTCATTACGTAGGACACCAGAGCTTCTCTGAAAGCAGGTTATTTATTTCAATTAGCACCTCAGAATCTTCCAATCCCTCCTGTTTGGGCTGCAGCATTCCAGGGGAGGGATGGGTTTCTCCTTGCAGTCTGGTGCTTGGAGAAGCACTGCCCCACGTGGTAGTGATACCACGCTCCTTTCAGCAGTTACGGAAGTCTAATGACCTGATGGCTAATTTTGTTCTGATTCATATATTGCTTAATTAGGATTTTTACCCTGTAACAGATGGCTGTCTTCATTAAATCATGATCCATTCGCTCTGACTGGAAGCAGCTGGTTTGGGGGTAGATGGCAGTTTATTTTCTCCATGTCAAAATGAGCCACGAGGAAAGGAATTCAGATGAAAATAATGCAGTTTGTTCCAGTTAGTTTTATCCGTAAAATTAGAAGTGTTTTTGTTTTGGTTTTTGTATTCCCTTTAGTCTGTTAGAGGTCTGCACTATGATCTTTATAAAGATCCCCTACCTTAAGCAGTAGGGGAGTTAAGCAGGAACTGAGTAACCCCCTGAGAAATCCCTAGAGGCAGCAAACCTTGCAGCTACCTTTCTGGTACCCACGGCTGGGTCTGCAGCTGCAGAGCCAGGCAGCGCCAGGCGGACCAGTCATATCACACTGAGAAGCAAATCTATGCTCTTGGAAAGCAAATAGTTCTTGTTTTTATTTTGCATTTCTTTGTTTTGTTTTACAGATGGGAGAGTAAGCATCAGCGAGGGAAGCTCGCTTGCCCAAGAGCACCACGTGGTTTTGGTCAGGGGGAGCTCCACAGCCGAGGTCATCCCTACTCAGCAGGGGCCCCGGTCCAGCAGCGTTGCTATCGCCCAGACACCTGTGAGAGATGTGGCATCTACTCTCAACCCCCACAACCAGTTGAACCAGACACTGCCTTTTATCCAGATCCTTGGGTGATTTGTGCGCTGGTAAATTTTAAGTAACCCAGACAACTCCAATCGTATCCAAGGCAGGGTGCTGACTTGAACACGACTTTCTTGGAAGTTGTCATTTATGTAGCGCATAGGAGGGACCAAGAACCTTGCAGCTTTTGCAAGGTGCTTCATGTATTGTATTTCATTTAATCCTCAGGAAAGTATTGAATGCAAAGCAGATACTTTATTCCTGTTTTGCTGGTGGAGAAATCAAGGCCCTGAGAGACTGAATGGACTTATCCAAAGACCCAGCTGGTAGATGAGATTTGAACCCAGGTCTGTCTAAAGGCCAAGCCTGTGCTTTCAATGCTAAGCCAGTTGCTATCGTTTGAATGTTTGCGTCCCTTCCAAATTCATGTTGAAACAATCTCTAATGCAATAATATTAAAAGGTGAGGCCTTGTAGTCCCAGCTACTTGGGAGGCTGAGGCAGAAGAATGGCGTGAACCCGGGAGGCGGAGCTTGCAGTGAGCCGAGATGGCGCCACCGCACTCCAGCCTGGGTGACTGAGCAAGACTCCGTCTCAAAAAAAAAAAAAAAAAAAAAAAGGTGAGGCCTTTAAGAGGTGATTGGGCCACGACAGCTCCACTCTTATCAATGGGACTGGTGCCTGTATAAAGAGAACTCCCTGTGCTAGTGTGAGGGAAGCAGCCCTTTTTCACTCTTCCCGCCATGTGAAGATGCAGTAAAAGCCGCCATCTTGGAAGCAAAGAGAGAGCCTTCACCAGACGCTGAATCTGCTGGTGCCTTGACCTTGGACTTCGCAAGCTCCGGAACTGTGAGAAATAAAATTCAGCTCTCTATATAAATAACCTAGTCTAAGTATTTCTGTTGTAGCTGGAGGAACAGAGACATCAACATTATCACTAAGCACCAATGACTTGTCAACCATTGTGGGAGCTAAAGAAGTCTTCAGCATCATTCTAAATGTATTACATTCATCCCTGCTCTCTGAAACGAAATAGTTCGAAAGTGTCACTTTTTCAAAATCATAAACTTCAAAATGAATATGTGTTATTTTAGAATACAAGGAGATACATAGATTCTGAGAAAGAGTACAGAACCGTTTGTCTCTCCACTGAATGAACCCAGTCAGCGGAATTTTTAAAGTAAACTTTTAATTTTAGAATAGCATTAGATATAAAGGAAAAAAATGTGACGATAGTACAGAGTTCCCATATCCTCCACACCCAGTTTTTCCTCTTCTTAGCATCTTACATTAGCATGGTACATTTGTCACAGTTAATGAACCAATAGTGATAACTTATTATTTATTAACATCCATACTTTGTTCAGATTTCCTTAGTTTTTAACCTGTTGTGGGTTTTTTTTTAAAATTTCCAGTTCCAAGATTCCATCCAGGATGACCCATGGCTTTAGTTGTCACATCCCCTTAGGGTCCTCTTAGCTGTGATGGTTTCCCTGACTTTCCTTGTTTTTGATGACCTTGACGGTTTTGAGGATTACTCTCAGGTTTTTTGTTTTTTGCTTTTTGTTTTTTTTAGACGGAGTTTCGCTCTTGTTGCCCAGGCTGGAGTGCAATGGCACGATCTTGGCTCACCACAACCTCCGCCTCCCAGGTTGAAGCGATTCTCCTACCTCAGCCTCCTGAGTAGCTGGGATTACAGGCATGTGCCACCATGCCCGGCTAATTTTTTGTATTTTTAGTAGAGATGGGGTTTCTCCATGTTGGTCAGGCTGGTCTCAAACTCCCAGTCTCAGGTGATCTGCCCACCTTGGCCTCTCGAAGTGCTGGGATTAAACACATGAGCCACCACACCCAGCCTACTCTCAGGTATTCTGTAGACTGTCCCTCAACTGGGATTTTTCTGATATTTTTCTCATGATTAGACTGGGGTTATGAGGTTTTGGGAAGATCACAAAGGTCCTCACATCATACCAAGGGAAGCTGCATGCTGTTCTCACTACGCATCACTCTGGATGCTGATCTTGGCCACCGGTCAATGGTAGTGCTTGTTAGATTTCTCAATTGTAAATTACTCTTTCCTCCCTCCGCCTGTCCATGCTATGCTCTTTAGAAGGAAGTCACTATGCGTAGCCCACACTTAAGGAGTGGGGAGTTGGAGAGTTATGTTCTACCTTATTTTTTTTTTTCTTTTCTTTTTTTTTTTTTCGAGATGGAGTCTCACTGTGTTGCCCAGGCTGGAGTGCTATAACACAATCTCGGCTGACTGCAACCTCCGCCTCCTGGGTTCAAGCAATTCTCTTGCCTCAGCCTCCCAAGTAGCTGGGACTACAGATGCGTGCCACCACACCCAGCTAATTTTTTGTATTTTTAGTAAAGACAGGGTTTCACTGTGTTAGCCAGGATGGTCTCAATCTCCTGACCTCATGATCCGTCCGCCTCAGCCTCCGAAAGTGCTGGGATTACAGATGTGAGCCACCGCACCTGGCCTTTTTTTATTAATTTTTGCTGCTCCTTGCAGAGCAGGGCTAACTGCTACTCCTAGGCAGTGTTCTCAGAGTCAGCCATGCTCTACCTTCTTAAGGGCAGAACATCTGTATAAATTATTTGAAATTCTGCATGTGAGATGTGCCTGTGATGTCTCATTCGTTCATTTATTCAATCACATATTTATATCAGTATGGGCTTATGGAAAGTTATTCTATAATTTGGATTATAATTTAATACTCCTTTATTTATCACGTTGCTCAAATTGTTCAAGCATTGACCACTGGGAACTCCTTCAGTTGGCTCCTGCCTCCCTTTGACATACTCTCATCACTGTGGGTTTCCTTTTGCACACTTCCTTGCTCTCTGACGCTGCAGGATGCTAAGATGCTCCAGGCTCATCTTGCATCCTCCTTTTCTAGCTCAAGAAACAGTCATTTCTGTAAGGGGCTGCTTTGTGGCTTGTGTCTGTGTGTGCTTTATGTAGCTGGTCGGGTTTCCCCTGACATCAGCTTCACCCCCATTACTACCTGCTGTGAGCTAATTCCCTGTGTTGAAATTTCCTTCTCCTAGTTCATGACTTCTAATCAGCTGCTGATTGGGAATTGGCAGCCCTGTCAGATCAGAACTACTCCCACTTCGTGTTCCTTACCCTCTTCACTCACCGCACCCCACAGTCAGCCTTCTGTTGACTGCTCTCACACACCAAGCTTTCCACTGCCTCAGGCTGTCCCTCCCCCTTGGACACTCTTCCAAGGCCCCTTGTCATGCTTCACTCAGATACTTCCTCCTCAAAGAGTTCTCCTCTGACCACCTTATCTAAAAAGGGTCTCTCAGACTAATCCCTGTCTCAACACTTGTCTTCTTTAAAATTGATTTTGTTTGTCAATTGATTTTGAATCTCAGAACCTCTCCACCATTAGTCTGTAAACTCAAATGGAACCACGTCTATTTTGTCCAGGGTAATATGTTGTAGCAGTTAAAATGATGGCCTTTGGAATCCAGGTGCCTAGGTTCAGATCCTACCTCTGACACTTACTAGCTGTGTGATTTTGGACAATTCACTTAACCTCTGCTTGCCACCATGTCCTTATCTGTAAAATGGGTGTGATGATAGACTAATATCTAATAAAAGGCTTAGAACAATCCTGAAATATAGTAAATGATTGCAATTCTATGTTATTATTTTTTCCTAAGTGTTCAGATAGGCAATTTCATTAGCTCTAGTGTCTTACTGACTGAGAGTCCATGGTGTAACAGAGCTGGAAAATTAGCAGGAAGCATGCATTGCAACCACTTCAAACTGCACCTCGGATCAAACTGCTGAACACTGGACACTTGCGGTGAAAGGGCACTTTACAGGCCTCACAGTGGCCGAGATGTGGAAGATCCTGTTTCTGAAAATGACACGATCCCTTAGGAACTCCTGGACATCCAGACTCCTTCAGACCACAGGGGAGTCCGTTCCTCCAAACATGCATAAAGCATTCCTGCCCGCATCCCTCTATTTACGCTGTTCAGCTGAAACAGCTGCCACACTATCTCTCCCTTCCATCCTTTCTGGGAACCTTCTTGTGCCTGGCACCTAGTTGGCCACTGGGGATGGGGGATGTGCAATATCAGGGCGTGTTCCTGCCCTTGCAGGGGCACAAACCTACTGCCTGATTCCTCCCCAGCTGGGAGTCCTACTGGTGCATAGAGCTGGATCCCTAAATAAGCCCCTCCCAGCATGGTCTCTGGCCGTTCCTGCCTCATCTACCTGTATTATACCTTGCCTTGTATATCATTATAGTAATAACTTTATTAATACTCATAATGCACAATGCTCAAAATACTCCTTCAATCCCACCAAGGGCTTCCCAGACATCATCTCCTCAGAGCCTCATGTCAACCCTTGAGGCTGGCAGAGATGGGGCTACACATCCTTGTTATAACGTTGGGGCTTACAAGTACCCCTCCAGCACACAGTCAATGCCCAACAAATGCCTGCCAAGTGAACGAGTGAATACACAAACACAAGAAATACTGGCTCAGGGGACTCACCCTCCCTCAGCTGGTAAGCATGTGTCTGGGACATGACTCCCAGGCTTCTCCTCCAAGCCTGTTCCCCTTTGCAGAGAGATGGGGAGGAAGGGCTTCTAGTACAAATGGTCAAGCTACATTTCCACAATGGGGACAATGGAGGGACAATGTCAGTGTCTTGATTCTCTGACTACTTAAATGTTATTATTATTTAATAATAACTGTCACCCATTAAGGGGCTTCTGTGTGTTAGGTGGTTTTCCTATCCATCTCATCTCATCTTCTCAACAGCCCTGCAAAATAGGTAGCCATATCCCTCCTTGCAGGAATGGATCAGAAGGGAGAGGTAGTGGGGAATGTGCAGCTAGTGAGGATGGAGTATTTGAATCAATATCTGCTTGCTCCAAAGCCTTTGCCATGTATACTGACCTGCCACGTTGAAAACTGGGGCAATCTCTCAGGGTTCTACATTTGAAGCATCCAAGAGGCTCTTAGGGAGGCTGAACACACACACACACACACACACACACACACCCCGAGACAGGGTGAGAGGAAAGAGGGGGGTTCATTAGAGTCATCGGGAGGTGAAAAGAAGATTGTGGTACTGAGATTCCTGTACCCACAGTACACACACAGAAGCTTCCTTCTTCTTCAGCCCACCATTCAAACCACTCTTCCATATCTCCCTTAGCTCACCTTCCACAGAGCCCTATAATTTCAGTTCTAGAAGACACACAGAAATCAAATCAACTTTCCTTCTTTTACAAATAAAATAATTGAAGATCAGAGAAGGCAAAAGGCTTGTTCAAGGGTGAACAGCAACTTGACACCACAGTGGGCAGTAGGATTCATGCTCTCTGACTCCTAAGTCATTCCCCTGGGTGACCTTGACGTACACGGTAACCTGGTTTCCCCTGGTTTTACTTGGGAGTTGCCATGAGGTTTGGCATAATTCATCCCCTGTCTCATTTCTGTGCATGTCCTAGGCTTGCAGAGCATGTCCTCTGAAGATGGAGATCTTCAGCCCTTAGTCACTCAAGGACTCTCCCTTACCCCCACAGTTAGGTTTTAGAAGAAGAATGCGAAGATTTTTTTTCTTGAAATTCACTCTGGATCCTCCTTCTGCATCGCCCTTTGATACTCCCCCAAATCCTGGCCAGAGCAGTGGGGACTTGGCTGCAGACCCCAGAGTTCCCAATTACAGTTGGATCAGACTCCCTGGTTCATTAGCCCCTGGCACCCAGTGTTTGGTGGGGACAGAACCCAAGAAATGATGAATAGTCCCTGATTCATTTCCAGCCTGATGGCAGTGGAGCCATCCACCTTGCCATTAAGAGAACCCCATACCTGGCAAGGGAGATGCAGGCAAACAGAGATGAATATTTTTATGATCCAGCTCTGGGTAAATTCATTTCAGGACCTGTTTAGCTTCAGGGCAAGCAGGAAGAGATTAAATAAGTTAATGGATCTGATAGTACTTTCTAAACTGTAAAATGGTTGTGAAAGCACTTTCTAACGGTGAAGTGTTATGTAAATGTGCACTGGGATGAGTGTGTGAGCCATCCTGAGAGGGTGTGGGTGCAGTGTGGGCAGCAGTATTCCTCAATGCCACCAACCTCTGCTCAACTATTTCTAGCTATTTCATTAATTTAGGTTTATAATCTTTGCTATCAAGCCAATGTTTTTTCTCCCCCTTGGAGGAACTTTCCCTTGCAGCAGGCTGGGCTGCCCTACTGCATGGCTTCAATTTAAAAGTGCATCACGCCTGTAATCCCAGCATTTTCGGAGGCCAAGGCAGGCAGATCACAAAGTCAGGAGTTCGAGACCAGCCTGGCCAACATGGTGAAACCCCATCTCTACTAAAAATATAAAAATTAGCTGGGCATGTTGGCAGGCGCCTGTAATCCAAGTTACTCGATAGGCTGAGGTAGGAGAATCGTTTGAACCCAGGAGGTGGAGATTGCAGTGAACCAAGATCACGCCACTGCACTCCAGCCTGGTTGACAGGGTGAGATTCTGTCTCAAAAAAAAACAAAAAACAAAAAAAAGTGCATGCTGATGGAAGGAAGATTTTTAATCACTCTTGTCCTTAATCAAAAGTAGAATTTTATATAAAATTAGTTCAATCCAGTAAGTCTTAGAAAACGCTGAATGACCTCATGAAGCTTTATAAAAGACACAAACACTATAGAAAGAATTTGATATTTTTCTAATCAATAATTATTACTAGTGATTACATGACTGCAAACACTTGTCAAAATTTATAAATTATACACTTAAAATTGGTAAATTTTATTGTATGTAAATTATGCCTCCATAAAGCTGATTTTTTAAAAAAGGGATAAATACCCAGGGACATTGTGGCATTTCCAAACAATTATTATTAAATTTAACCTGATGCATTTCTAGGCACTGTAAGGGAGGAAGAATCTATCACTAAATTCATCTATCACTAAATTCATGACTGAGGCCTCACAAAGACAGATTAACAAGAGAAAAGCATACAGATTGATTTTATTTAAGTTTTAGGTGACATGGGAGGCTTCCTAAGGAAGAGGAAGAACTGAAGAAATGTGTAAGGTTTTACAATTTTTATGCTAAGTTTGATGAAGAGTTGACAGCTTTGGAGAAATATAACTGGACAAAGACGGTATGAGCAAATGGTGACAAACTGGAAGAACTTAGCAAGTCCTGTTCAGATTCTTCTCTGTGACCCTGTGTCTTCAAAGATAAGAATGTTCCTTCCTTCCGGTACAGGGAGGGGTCTCTCAAAGGAGACCTGCTTCAGGGGGAAAGGGAGGCGGGTGGTGAGAATGACCTTCCTGCTTCGGCCATTTTCTCAAACACCAAGGTGCCATATTTTGGGTTAGCATATCCTGAACCCATCAGTATAGACTGTACCTTCCTACATTATTTAAAAATCTTATCTTCAAAACACACAGTCTTGAAAAGAGTCCTGAAACTTCAGGCAAGTTTGATGTGAAACTTCACATCAAATCCCCCTAAAAATTTTCTATTTTCTAGTTTTGCACTTCCAATTTAAAAGGCATTCTTTTCTATCATAGCGTCCTGCTGATTACAAGAGAGCCCTTGTCTTCATTTCCTAACCCTAATCAGCTGGAAAATTCTCCCTGACTCTGCTGCCACAGTCCTCACTGGGCATATTCTCAGTGAGGAAAGGTAAAGGAGGCCATTTTCAACGAGGCTGCAGGGAGAGGGTGTCCACTTTGCCAGCTGTGTTCTAGTTGGAAATTCCCAGGGATGTGTGACTTTAAAGTTAGGCAAGAAAAACATTTTCTTTGCAACAATACAGCATTGACAGTGGGTCCAGCATTTTCAGTGATTCTTGCTGTCACGTGGGAACTCTTATTTCTGTTGTTTTTTTTTTTTTTTTTTTTTTTTTGGAGACAGAGTCTCACTCTGTCACCCAGGGGCTGGAGTGCAGTGGAGCAATCTCAGCTCACTGCAATCTCTGGCTCCCTTCTTCAAGCAATTCTCCCGCCTTAGCTTTCCGAGTAGCTGGGATTACAGGTGCATGCTGCCACACCTGGCTATTTTTTTGTATTTTAGTAGAGATGGGGTTTCACTGTGTTGCCCAGGCTGGTCTCGAACTCCTGAGCTCAGGCAATCCACCTGCCTCGGTCTCCCAAAGTGCTAGGATTACAGGAGTGAGCCACCGCACCCAGCCAGGAACTCTTATTTCTGACTTTTGATATTCATGCTGTTAAGAAATGAGCATGATTAACGTAACTCCCAATGTCTCCTATTTCCTTCCATGTGGAGGGAATTTTATTAGAAGTCTTTCTCTGCTCCTTTATTAAATCTCTCTGGGGGCTGAAGTGACTTATTTGATTGGCAAATATGAATAACAAAGCAGGCAGGCTGAGGTTGGTTCCTTGTCTTTATCTTGAGAGTGAACCTGTTTGTGGAAACATTAGTTCTCTGCTTCTCCACGTCCTAAAGCTAATCTGGGCAGACCCCTCTCCATATAGACCCAGTGTCCTGTCACACTCCAGCTGCTGGGACTAGGAAGTTAAGCAAGTTCAACTTTAGGGTTTAAGTTTAGTAAGCCTACTTACCCAAGGATATAAGCCATGCCCTCCAACCTAGCCTTTGTGACAGCTTGATGTTCCATTGACCCCTTTTGGACAGAGAAGGGGTTGTCATTATTGAATTACACTCAAATACCCCAAGACTTGTAAGAGAAGGCAATGAGCATGCATTGAATTCTCAGTCTTATCAATTAACTAGAGTGTGACTGTGAATCTGCCACCTGATCTTTCTGAACCCCATCTGTGAAATGATGGGAGAATCATTATGGAGACTAATGATACCAGCATCATTGAGCAGGTGTGAGTATCAAATGAGTAATGAATACGAGACAGCTTGGCCAACTGTGATGACCTTCAAAGTGAGCCATGCCTAAAAACACTGTAACAAGGTCTTTAGTAAACATATACAATACACACATGCATGCAGAGATCCAAGCTATTTACATGACACCTGTTCACTTAGCACTTCATTGATCATTGTCCACTTCGTAGTCTTGGCTCTGGAACTAGCCCTAGCAAGACTTAGTAGCAGGTGAAGGCACCACTTTGTCAGATGTCCCATGAATGTGGTGAGGTGGCTAAAAGCATAGATTCTGATGCCAAATAGAACTAGTTTCACTTCCAGGTCTGCCACTCACTAGCTGGGTGTCTGTGGGTGAATTACTTCATACTTCACTCTTCTTAGTCTTGAATTCTTTTTTTTTTTTTTTTTTTTGAGACAGAGTCTCGCTGTGTGGCCAGGCTGGAGTGCAGTGGCGCAATCTTGGCTCACTGCAACCCCCGCCTCCCAGGTTCATGTGATTCTCCTGCCTCAGCCTCCCAAGTAGCTGAGACTACAGGTGCATGCCACCACACCCAACTTAGTCTTGAATTCTTTGTCTGAAAAATACGAATAATAATAACTGATGGGGATAATGAAACATGCTTTGTAGGGTTATTATAAGGAGCAAATGAAGGAAGGCATGGGATGAATCCAATACAAGTCTGGGCACATCATAGGAATCCATTACATGCTAACAGGCATTATGATGTCTACCCACCGCCTCCACCATGGCACCTATGACACACAACCCCCAGGCTGGTCCAGTTTCTCACCATAGCTCCTTGTCTGAGCCCAGCCTCCTTCCCTGCCTTTGTTGCCCATTCCTCTCAGCAACTCATATGTTCTCAATTCCCCCAGTCAACCACCCCACCCCACCCCACCATGCCCTGTTTACCCCAAGCTCCTGGCAGGTTAATAGGAACTATGCTCACTTATTTATTTATTCAGTAAGCGCACACTGGGCACCTCCTCCATGCCAAACCCTGGGTGGGAGTTGGGGTCACAGAGGCATATCAGCCTCATTCTCCCATTCTTGAGGAGCTCACTCATGAGTGGGTAATGAACACAAATGGCTCCACTCCATGGCAAGGTGTGACGGGGCAACTCCAGAGGGGCAGGCAGTGCCTTGTGAGCACAGGACATGGTTCCTTCCAAGGAGGTCACATTTAACTAGAACTTCAAAGGCAAGAGGTGATGAAGAGGAGCTTGCGAAACAAAGGAAAGGGTGAGGAAAAGTACTAAGATAAACAAAGGCATGGAGGAAGGAAACGACAAGGATTGTGAGATGAAAGGTTATAGCAATCCAGAGCCTAGGGTGCTTGGGAGGAGACAACCAAGAAGAACTTTGTAATCAGAGGCAAGGTTAGGCAGGTGAGTTGAAGTTAGGCTTTGCAGAGCCCTGGATTTTGTCCCTAGGACTTGCATGTGCTATGGGAGTCCATTAAAGGTGCTTGCACCAGGGCATGCAGGAATGAGGGCAGCTCCTCAGGACAATGATGCGATCAAGTAGGAAGAATGGATTGTGGAAGGGTGGGGAGGATCAGAAACCTGAGGTCACCAGTCGGCAGTAAGAGCATCATCACCTGTTTACTAACTTATATAAGAAGTGGCTGCTGAGTTCCCTATGTCAGGCAGAACCTGTGTCTTTGGATGGGACACTTGAACCTTCCTGGGCCTCTGTTTCTTCATCTGTGAAAGAAGGGTGTCAATATTCAGGAACAAAGGCTATGCCTCTGGTGTCAGCTCTTGGGGACGGGTTGTTCCTGCTGCTTTCTGGAGTCTCCTGCAGCCTTTGAGATGCACTCCCTAGGACCCTGCTTGGCCCAGCCAACACTTCTGGACTTGAGGACTAACAGTATCTCCTCATCCTTTCCCAAGCTACACTACATTGTCATGTCCTGAGGACAGAGGCAGACGTGTCCGTATTATCTGGACATTCCTAGTAGGTGCTTGCCCTGAAATTGAATGTCACGTGAACGTCAGCATTCTCTGAAAAGCCATATTCTCCAGTCAGATGAGGAGCCGTGGGTTCCCGGGATTTCATCTATCGAGCCTTTACTTCATGCATAGAGACTGTGGCTGGGGTCTTTAATGACCTTTGCTTAGCCCTCCAAGAGGCTTAGGAAATAGGTGTTTGTGCTCTCATGTTCCCAATGACCAACTGAGGGCCGGAAAGATAAGGCATTTGCCTGAGGTCACAAAGTAAGGACACAGCAGAACTGGGACCAAACACAGATGGGACTGTCTCCTCACCCAGTGTTCTTTCAGCTACATCCCACCTCAGTCTCACATTAGCCCCCATCCCCGCCCAGCACCTCTCATTCTCTAGGGCTTTCGCGTGGCCCCTGCATATCTCAGGATCCTCAGCATGATGGTTCTCCCCACCTCAAGGAGAATGGCAGCAACATATCTGGGGAAGAAATAGCACATGAATGCATCTCGTCCATCACCCACTCCAACAGGAAAAACAAATTATTAAACATGCTCTGTATGCCCTTTCCAGTCCTGGTGGAGGATTAAACAATTAAAACTTCTCATTGCAGGAGTTGCCCTAGAGACAAATGAAAGGAAATTGAATGTGAAAATGAGGGGAGAGCAGGATCTCCATAGAGGATCTGGGTAACTTCAGGACTGTTCAGAGAGATGATCATTTTAAAGCAGCCTTAGCTGGCAGTCTTCAGATGTAAACTCAGGAGCAAGCCCAAAAACATTTCTGAAGTGGTCAGTGAATAAAGGCTTTTCTAATATAAAATAAGTATGTGTGTATATACATATGTGTATATACGTCTACCCACACATATATATACTTATATATAAACACTTATATACATATATAAGTATGTGTATACATATATACATATAAATGTTTATATTTATAAACTTACAAGTGTTTTATATGTGTAAATACTTATATGTATGTACTTGTGTGTATACACACACTTACAGAAATGCTTTCTAAGTTAAAACATAAGAGATGTTCATTAAAAAAAATCCTGGAAGTAAAAGAGGAGAAATCTTCTTTGGTCCTACCCCCTTGCTTCTTTCCCTTGCCCAGTAAACAGGTTGTATTAGTCTCTTCTTGTATTGCCATAAAAGCTACCTGAGACTGGGTAATTTATAAAGAAAAGAGGTTTAATTGGCTCACGGTTATGCAGGCTGTACAGGAAGCATTGCAGCTTCTCGGGAGGCCTCAGGAAACTTTCAGCCATGGTGGAAGGGGAAGAGAAAGCAGGCGTGTCTCACGTGGCTGGAGCAAAAGGAAAAGCCGGGGTAGGGGGTACCATACACTTTTAAATCACCAGATCTCCTGAGAACTCTATCACAAGAACAGCACTAGGGGGATGTGTTAAACCAGGAGAAACTGCCCCCATTATCCAGTCACCCACCACTGGGTCCCACCTCCAGCACTGGGGATTGCATTTCAACGTGAGGTCTGGGTGGGGACACAGATCCAAACCATATCACAGGTCCTCTCCAAAAGAGAGTCATGGGTAACAACTGATTCCCTTCATTCCATTTTTTTTTTTTTCCACATAGTCAAAACTACGACTTTATAGGGAAAGAAGGTGTTTATTTAGCACCTACAATATGCCAGGCAAGTGTCATTGCTTTGCCTTTGCTGCCTCATTTAATTCTCACAGCAATGCTGGGAGGTCGGTATCATTATCCCTGTTTCAGGGTTGAGGAAACTAAAACTCAGAGTGGTTCAGAAACTTACTCAAGTCACACAGCTTCCAAGTGGTGAAATTGAGATTCCCACTTGACTCTAACTATAGGCCCCCCCATTACCTCAAAGGAAGCAATGTGGAAAAACATGAAGACTTGGCTGCTACTCCCAATTGCTCCCAGCACAACAGGGGAGGTCAGATGTGCATGGCATTGACCAGAAGCCCAGACAAAATGCTATAACTGTATGAAGTTTCATTAAAGTCCTTTGAGAATTTACAAAAGGAGCATATTACGTTTAGTTGGAGAGAGGCAAAGGGAGATTAGATTAATGGAAGGGGTGACATTTGAACTGGTCCTAAAAAAGGGGGTGGGATTTTAAAGGGCACATTGGGGGAGGCAGAAGACTTTCTAGGCAGAAGCAATAGCCCAAAGAAAGAAAAAGAGTTAGAACACTCAGAAGCTGCAGACAGGAGATAGACTCCTTTGGCTGGAAGTTGAAGATGTGTGGATAGAAGATACAGACAATGAAGCTGGACATGAGGTTGAAGGCAGATACTGAAGGGCCTTGAATGGTTGGTTAAGGGTTCAAACTTCTGCTGTTGAGCAGAAAAATGGCATGCTCTGAGTAACAGTTTAAGGGAATCACTGTAGGAGCACCTTGAAGGCAGAATGAACAGAGTGGGGGCAGCTTTCCATGGTAGGAAAACCAGGCAGGCTGCAGTTACTGTAACAGAGCAGAGGCCCATGAGGGTGAAGTGGTAATAGTATTGGGGAGATACGAAGAGGAGAGCACTGGAATACGAGATACATCAAAGACAGAAATGATGAGGCTTGTATTGGGGAGATTTCTGACTTGAGTTATTGAATAGGTGGTGGACCATTAATTGGGAGAGGGAGCCCAGGAAGGGAAGCAGGCTTCAGGGACAACACAATGAAATAATTTTTTGTCTAGTTGAGTTCACGGTGATTGTGTGACATCTGGGTGAGATGTTCAGAGTAGGTGGAGGTATATACCTCAAGTGCTGAAAATGTTGGCTGACACCTTCCAGCACATTCTATCACAGACCCAGTGGAGGCCACGGAAGTCATCTATTCCAGCCTCATCATCCCTGCAGCAGACCCTGCAACACCTTTGCCTCCATTTCATTAACCTTTCAGTAACTATTCCCTGAGCCACTTCCTTTATTTCCTCATCCCTGGGATCTTCCTCCCTCTGAAGTCATAATGTCTAGGATTCTCTACTCTGATCTAACTATCCCATCTTCTCAAGACTTTATTTCAGATTGGCCTTATCAGCACTCTTCCCGCTTCAGCCTGTCCTTTTTCTCCCAGTCTTTGGGATCTTTTGTGCCCATTTTTCATCCCGCTGGTGCTTTTACTCCACATGGACTTTCTAAGCCATTATTTCACCAACATCCTTAATTCCCTTGCACCTCTCTTGTGCCCTGCAACCAGCTGATGAAAATCCATCACTCTATCAATGCAGGGCCCCACCCTCTCTATTTCTATGCTAGATTGCCAAGCAGGAGGAAAATCATGCAACTACATTGATCAAATATACTAAAATTAATGGTCTTTCCTCCATTGGGCTCCCTACTCCATTGTCAAAACCTTCCGCTTGTCCTTTTTCAACTCTCTAATTCCATCTTTGCTCTTGTTGTTCTATAAATTGTCCCCTCTTTTCCTGCACCTCTAGCCTCCCCTTCTTCACTGGTTCCATACTTAGATCTTTCTCACTTCAGTGTCATCCCATCTCTCATATTTTTCTCTTCCCAACTTGTAAAAGGACTTGCCTTCCATGACATTCACTGACTTCCGTTCACTTCCAAGTCCATTAAAATCAGTCTTCCTTCCCACTGCCCTCCTGGAACCACTCTCAGGAAGGTATCAGGGAGCTTCCAACATCCAATGGCCACATCCTTCCTCCATGCCTTATCTCACTATGCCTGTCTCTTAGATTTGACTCTGTGAGTCACTGTATTTTTCTTAAATCTCCCACCCCCATGACTTCTATGGAGCAACAGCTTCTGGGTTATCTCATACCACTTTCATTCTTTCTCAAAATTCTTCATGGGTACCTCCTCCCCTTTCTGCCCCTTGAAGTTATTCCTTAACATTATAGTAGCAGACCATGACTGTTTTAACTTTACACATCCCCTTGTCTGGGGGCTCTTATTCAAATCACCAACTAAATACAGACAACTCCAAAGACTGTAACATCAACCCAAACTTCTACCATGAGCCAGACTCAAATCTATCTGCATACCTGACCTATTCCTTGACACACCATTGACTCCTCAAAGTTAACATATCAAAGTGCTCTTTCTCTTAGTTGGTGAAACGACCATCCACCTGATTTAACCTGGAAGTCATCCTTGACTCTTCCTTCCCTCACTCATCACATCCAATAGATTTCCAGGTTCTGATTGTTTTATGTCCTAAATGTCTCTGAAACTGCTTACTTCCTAATATCTCCTAGTGTTGTGTGTATCCTTAGCATCTCTCCCCTGAATTCCTGTAACCCTTGCCTCACTAGTCTCCTATATACAGCCTTATTTCCTTCAAATCCATTCTCCACACTGTTAAAGATAAATCCTATAGAATCACTCTCTTCTTTAAGACCTTTCAAAGACCCTGGATTGCCCATAAGCAGTGTTTACCAAAGAGGTTTTTAAAAAATGGCTTTTCAGAATGTTAAAAATTGTTACCAAGTTAATAAACTGAACAGTTTTCTTCATTGGAGGACTTCTCAGTGCCCAGCGGGCTGCTGTTTATTGGGAATCTCTAAGATGTCACCCAAACATACTTGGCCTCAGGACTTTTTCCTAAGGAGCATTTCACAGGACTGGCTTTCTAAGAAAAGTATTTTAGGACTCATTAGTCTACATCATAAAGTCAGAGCTCCAGAGCTCGGCATCTAAGGATGCCATGATATTGACCAAACTGACCACTCCGGTCTGACTCCTACTACTCCCCGCCTTACCTCCTGGGCTGTGGAAACACCAGACACATGCCCATCCCTACCTTCATCATCCCATCTCTCACCTCCTTACTGCTCATGCCATGCCCTTTGTTTGGATGGCTCTTCCAATGCATCTTCTCTTTGCTGATTCCCAGTTATTCTTCACATCTCAGCATAGCTATCATCTCCTCTGGGAAGCATAAAGATCGTGGAATATACACAATGGGAAAGCCGGGTATGCAGAGCAGACACTTCCCCAAGCCGCTGAAGGAGAACTGAAACTGACTTCTACCTGATTAATCACAGAGGGGCTAAGAAAGGGGCTAATCCTACCTGATTAATCACGGAGGGGCTAAGTCTTGAGTTGCCAAGACTAATTTGGGCCTCACCTAGGTTTGCTTACCCTATGGAGGACAGGAGCAAAAGAAAAATCATATTATCTTAGACTGGATATGCTGATAGGGAGAGCCCAGAAGAACCCAAGACACCTATGCTCATTCCCTTTGCCCATTCCTCCAGACCAATGAAGTCCCTCTTCCTATCTACAGGAGTCATGAATTGATATGAGTGAACTAACAGACACAACCTCTTTCCATGATTTCCAAAAAGATAGAATTTCTTAGTTTAAGGACCAAAGTAGAAAATGTGATCAAGCAAGAAAATGAGTTATCCTCTATAGGAAACATTGCACATGCTTAATTACATAAAAGAAACAGGCCATTTGAGTGCATCAAAAGAGTTACAGAGAGACTGTGACCCTTCCAATCTAATTAAGGCAGCTGATGCCTTCAGAAATTCTTATGGCTCTGAGAAGAGAGACACAATGGAGCCTAGAAACAGAAAGTAAATAGGGATCCACATGGTCTCCTTTCCTGGCTTTGCAGAGAACTGGATTTCAAACATTCATCTCAATGAGCTTTACCACTGTCTGAGTGCCAGAAATCGCTGTCACTCCCCAGTTCTTATTTTCTCTGAAATCTCTCTGGTTATTCTGGTTAGATAGGCACTTAGACTGACATTTAGCTTCTATTTCTCCTTCTTAAAGGGCATCCTGGTTGCCCCCCATTTCACGCAGTTGTCTGCTCCCTGAGGATGTGTCCTCCTTCCAGTTCTCAGCTTCCTTCCCATCTTGCTGCTACCCACTTCTCTGTTTCCCAGAAATCTAATTAGCCTCTGTCTCCCTCACCTTACACTGCCCATAACCAAATGCAAAATGTCAGGAAATTGTTTCTTCATTGAATGCATCAGCAACCTGTCTCCCACGCAAAATGCCTCATCTATCTTTTGGCCCAGAACCCATTTCCGGTTGTTGCACCTGATTATGATCAAGGTTGAGATACAGCATGGTGCCATGGAAGGGGCAGGCCTGGTTTTCCATATAACTCTCTCAGTAAACACTTGCTTTGTTTAAGTTTATGGCCCTTAACTTGTCTGGGCCTCAATTTCCCCACCTGTCAAATAGGGATAATAATAGACAAGTCTCAGAATTTGTGATAATCAAATAAAAGACCTCATACACCCAGAAAGCCCATAAATATGTTGGTTTAATGGAGACATAGGGGATTTTCAGGCATTCCTGGAGAGCAGCTCCTTATCATTGTGTGTTGAGAGGGTTAAACATGAAAATGAATGCAATGCCTGTAGTTCAATTCCAGACCGATAGGAGCTCCCTTCCATCCCCCATTTTCCCAATAATCCACATATCCCATTGTCTTGCCGCCCCTGTACCTCCAGGACCATTGGAAAGATGTGGGTGACCCTTCCACTTCCCTTTGTGCTGGATCCCCCACCTCCATGCCCTCTATTTACTTTGTTATGTTGCCAGCTCACTGAGTTCTAATTGCTTGTCTCATTAAAAATTGCTAATCTAATAAATACTAATTACTCTGAAATAAAACAAGAGCATCCTCTGAAGAACAGCATACTCAAAAGCATCCGAGGCAATAGGCGTGGGGATGAGCCACAGAGCGAGGGCCTCTCTTCTCTCCAGAACTAGTGAACTCTTTCCAGATTTTAATTACATTTCTCAAAAACAAAAACAAGACCTATTCCCCTGTGAGGGATTCATCCCTGTTTTATGGAGAACAGAACCAGCTGTGTTGAATAGCAGGATAACAAAACCAGAGAGGGGCAATCATGGCTAACATGTCCTGGACAAGAACAATTGCACATGTTGTCCTCACCACATGCATAAGAACAAGCACCCCCACCCCACCCCGCAACTCCTCCCCTGGCCACTGGGTTCTTACCCATCCCCCAGGTATCCTGCCTAAGGGAGGATGAGAAGCATACATGTTCTACAAACCCTGTGTCCTCACCAGGTTCATCATGGCAAATGGCTGGGAATCTGACAACCCCAAATTTCCACCTAAATTTGCATTATAAACAGCAGCCTGCAAACTGGAAACAGTTGGGTTGCTTGGACTCATCTGGTCCATGATATAATGATTTGAGTTCTTGGGAAAAGTCACTCAACCTTAGTCTCAGTTTCCTCATCCATGAAATGGATGCTTTCCAGTCTGTCTACCTTCCAAAGTTGTTGCTGAACTGAAAACAGAAAGGAGACACCAAATGTAGAGTCATGTTGCAGAGAACCCTTTTTCAAAGTAAGAGAGTTACACTGAGCAATGCTCTCTTCTCTCTGAATTAGGGTCATGGGGCAGAGAAGCCAGGCGATGACCGTCCAACACCTGGTGACCAGGGAGGAATGCTGGCTTTTCTATCTCATGTTATGACCAAGTCCTCTCTACTGACCTAGGCCCACTGGGAGAGAGCCCCTTCTGAGATTCCATCAGAAGACTCCCTTTGTGGATGCCACCCAGCGTGACATGTGGCATGGAACAATCTTGCTGGAACAGCCCCCTTTGAGGCAGCCTGAACTGCTCACCTCATCCCTCCAACCTGACATTTTGCTCTGTGCTGGGGCTGGAAAGTGACAGCTGAGATACTGTTCATAACCACGTTTTCCTAAAACATAACTGAGGTGCGTGCAAACGCCTTGTCAAAAACGATAGTGCTTGGTGATCCATGCCGCTCCTTACAGAGGGTGCGAGAGAGAGCTGGGAAACATGGTCCTTGCCTCTGCATCCTTCATCAGGAACTCTTTAGATTAGTAATTCTTGGCCCAGAGTGATTTTGACCTCCAGCGGGTGTTTGACAATGTCTAGAGAGATTTTGGACTGTCATAACGACTGGAGAGCAGCTACTGGCATCCAGTGGGCAGAGGCCATTGACACGGCTAAACACCTTACAATGTACAGGACACCCCCACAACAGAGATCCCACCCAAAATGTCAGTAGGGCTGAGGCTGAGGAACCCTGGTCTAGATAGTATTTCAGGGCTTTTAAAAACATTGGGCAGCTGTTGTCACCCCCACTAACCTTTGCCTGTCTTTCCCTAATGGCAAATGACTCTTGAGGGGGCTTCCTGATCAACCACATAATGAACCCCATAATGACAGTCATTGCCAAAGAAAAGGTTCTCTCTTTTGAATACAATGATGATGTTTGCTATCCTATTTTATTTTTGCCAAAATAACACACAGGCTAGTTTACATAGTCTGTCTGTCATCCCATGAATAATGGTGCTGAGACTTGCTCGATCGTCAGAACAAGTTGGTTTCCAAGGAAAGAGGTTCTTCTTTTCCAAATCAGAGCCCTTCATGTACACAACTAAGCGTGACATTTGCAAATCACAATACTAATCCAAAAGTATATAAAATTAGATGGAGATCCAACCCAAGTCTTCATTGATGCCTTCATCTGTCAGCCAACAGAAACGTGTCAAGCTCCTTTTATGCCCAAGACCTTGTGTTCCAGCCTGGGATTCCAGTGTGAAGTGGCCTCTGCCCTTTAAGGGCACACTCTGATGGGAACAGACATTTGCAGAGAAGCAATTTCAGGAAAATGGGATGGATTGAGTGTGGAGGCGTGCAACAGAAACTGACCAGTTGTTCTCCAAACCTGCTCCCTTTCCTCCTGCACACATAGTCATACCCTATTTCCCAGCCTCCTCTGAAGCCAGGGTCTCTGCATTCTGGACATTGGACTATGAGTCAGAAGTGATGGGACTCACTCACAGCCTGGCCCATGGGAGCCTCCCATGGTTGGCTCCTGTCCTTCCCTGTCTCCTACCCAGATACAGAGGATCCAGCAAAGGATTCTGAGATCCCATGGGATTGCACAGCCACAAGATGAGAGGGACATGGCTACCTGGAGGGCCTTGGGAATGACCACCTCCAAACAAGAGTATCTACCATATTCATCAGAGTTCTCCAGAGAAACAAAATCAATACAAAATCAGTATGATACACACACACACACACATATTAATTTGTTGTTACAGAGGCTCAGAAGTCCCACCATCTTCTGTCTGCAAGCTGGAGAACCAGGAAAGCCAATGATATAATTCAGTCTCAGTCTGAAGGCTTGAGAAGCAAGAGAACCCACAGTGTAAGTTGTGATCCAATGCAAAGGTCCGGAAATGGGGAGGCTGATAGTGTAACTACTGGTCTTTCCAAAGACCTAAGAACTTACAGTGCTGACGTCTGAGGGCAGGAGAAGATGGATGTCTCTACTCAAATAGAGATAGCAAATTCACCCTTCCTCTACCTGTTTGTTCTGTTTGGGCCCTGGACAGATTGGATGGTGCCCACCCACGTTGGTGAAGGCAATTTTCTTTATTGATTCAAATGAGGATCTCTCCAGAAACAACCTTCCAGACACACCTACACCCAGAAATAATGTTTAACCAGCTATCTGGGCATGGCTTAGCCCAGTCAAGTCAGCACATAAAATTAGCCATCATACCCACAATGGACTGAGACATCAATTTGCATTTGTTAACCTACTGGAACTTGGGACTTCAGTTGCTACAGCAGCTAATGTTACCAATATGAACTAACGTAAGTTTTGTGCCCAGGCCATCATCTTAAGTGGAGCTGACTTGCCTTTGTGTCTGCCTTATACGTTATGGAGACCTTTATCTCAACACATGGGAGGTTTTGATGCACTAGTGCATTTATCTCTCTGTCTCTCTACAGGGGTTGCCACAGACTTACTTGACAGAAGGGACTTAGGGATGGCAATTAGACTAAGAGGGGTGCTAGGAGATTTGTCTTGAGGCTATAACTGCCCAGAAAGAGTACTGTTGCACTCCTGATACAAAAATAAAAGAGTTTCCAGAGTGGTTTTGACACACTGCAAAAGAATGAGAAAATGGCAATTACTCCATTTCAAAGAAAGGGTAAGGAGTTCCCCTACCAGCTTGCTGAAGAATAACTGGGTTGAATCTAGGGTCTGCCTTTTACCATTTGTGATGTTAGATAAGTTACTTAATCATGCTCAGCCTGCTTCTTCATCTGTAAAATGGGGGTAATGAGATCACCTGCTTCATAGAGTTAGGATTAAATAAGATGATGTGTGAAGAATGCCTCTTGTACGTTCCGGCACCCAACGCCAGGCATCCTGATTATTATTATCTCCAAATCCCCAGCACTTCACCACAGTGCCCAAAAGCGTGGTAAGTGTTTGCTGAGAGAATGAATAACTGAATTTTTAAAATCACCCAAGTCAGAAGAAGATAAGAGGAAAGATATTGCTCATCCAATGCTGATTCAGCTATCATGATTAATTTCAGAGATACATTTTGCTGGCATCTTTTCCACAAGGATTCTCCCCTAGATTTAATTAGAAAGGCAAAGTCAGCATCCTACCAAGGTACTTATCCTTTTTTTATGCTCCTCTTAAAAAACAAAGCAAAAACAAAAACAAAACAAAAACAAACAACAACAACAAAAAACTGTGATGCTATTTAGTGCAATGAAAGGTATTGTCCAGGGTTCTCACTGTAGCAGTGCACACTGCACTGAAGAGCCAGTCAGTTGTGCTACCTACCTTTGCAGAGAGAAAAGAGAAAGGGCCCTGGGGATCTAAGAGCCAATGCAAGGTCAGAAGACAAAACAATGGGGCTCAGAGGCTACTAAAAACAAGAACCTTAGGAATCATCTCAAGTCGCAGATGGGGAAGCTAAGGCCCTGGGAGGGGCCGGCCACATTGCCCAAGATTACAAGACAGGAAGCAATAGGTGTGATTCCAATGGCTTCTCTCTTAAGCACCTCCAGAGGCTTTGGGTGGGTACATTTTGATTCTTCTTAAGCATCCCCTCCATCTTCTGTCCCCAGGATCTGGTGCAGAGTAATTTCTTCTGGCTCCTCCAGAGGTAGATGTGAGTATCTGAGGTCAGTGGACACAGTCTGGACCCCTTATGTCACACTGGAAGGCAACTGGACCAAGGAGCTGAGTAAGACTCACAGCAAAGGCATCCACTCTTCCAGAAAAAATAACCTCCAAGTCCTTGGAAGAGCAGTCAGATGTGTCAGCTCCATCTGCAGACAGTAGTAAAATCAATAATATCCTTTGGTGTCAAATTGGGGTTACAGTACATTTTAGGGTCCCCTTGGGGTCAAATTGCCTGCAGAATAACTCAGAGGGGGGCGGTGGAGGTAGGGGTGGGAGTTAGGATGACAAAAATCTTGCTTGATGAGCTGCCATGGGCAATATGTCCCATCAATCCAACCCCAATCCAACATCCAGCCCAATGCCCATTCACCCAGAGTGGCCACACATGCTGGAGGTTAAAGCACACCTCTGAGGGCTAGACTACCTAGGCTGGAATCCCTGTCCTCTTGCTTATCTGTAAGACTGTGGGCAAGTCACTTACCTGTGCATGACTCAGTACCCTCCTCTATAAAATGGAGATATGAATTGTCCCCACCTCATAGGGCTGCTGAGAGGGTTACATGCCGCCTAGCTCCTTGTGTATACCACCCTCTCCAACACACACACAAATCGTGATTACTGTTTCTGAACCATCTCTTCTGGGTCTGGCACTGATCTCAGCACTTCAGAGAATACAAAGATGAATGGTTCGGGCTCTGGACTTAGACACACAGAGTCCTAAGACAAGCGTCAGAGGACTCTAATGTCAGAGTCCTGAGTGAGTGGGGCCCCAGGCAGGCTTACACCGTGTGTTTTGGTCAAAGGAGGGTGCTGAGCCTGGTGGTCAAGAGCCAGGGCCGGCAGCTCATGGTTGTGGGTTCCATGCACAGCTGGCCTGGGCAGAGGGGATCCCAAGGAGAAAGGTGGCAGGTGGCAGGTGGCAGGTGTGGAGGCTAGAGGAATTATGCTGAGAGCTGGATGACAGGGAGTGTGGCTCACAAGGCTGATTCCAGAGCCTCTTTGGAGGGCAGATTTTAAAAGGGGAGGGCTTCGTGTAGAGGAGCATGAGTGTCTCCCATGTGGTAGCTTTGCCTGCCTTGCAGTTCACAGTGTTCATTTGATCCCACAACAGCCTCGGGGCAAGGTTGAGTGATGCCTTGTATTTTAGAAGTCACTTCTCAATGCCTCTGTACACTAGGCCCCTTCCTCAGCACTCAGCCTAAGGTAACACATCCAATCCTCCTGACTGCCCTTATCATCATCTCCTGTCTACAGAGGGGAAACTGAGCAGTGAGACGTTAGGTGCTTTGTCCAAGGCCCCTCAGCTAGTGGAGAAGTCAGTCCCACATGAAGCTGGCTCCACAGTCCACACCTTTAACCAATAATCCAAACAGGAGAAGTGGGGCTCAGAGCCAGGCCTGAAGTGAGATCATGAAATAAACAAGCTCACAGAATCACCCCAAGAACCAGGGGGACAAGGGTGTGGTGGGAAGACACTGTCCGTACCGCTGAGGATGCGGTTTGAGGTCTGTCTTTTCCACCTGCTCATGGCAGAGCCCCTGAGGACTCACATCCTCAGCTCTCTAGAATGTAGCTTCTGTCACAAGCTTCTGTCAACATCTCCCATGGCCGGCCGAGGAGATGTGGTCCACCACCTGCCCTGGGCCACGTTCTCTATTCCCACTTTTGACACATATATTCAAATATCCCCAGGGCAGTGACCTGCTCAGATTCCTGTTGTAGAAGATCTTACTTGGTAGAGGGCATGATAAGAAGATTCTAGGTACAGGGAGATAATTTAGCCTAAACAATTTAGCGTAATTAAGTCTAATATGAGGCTGCTACCAGGAGACCAGGAAAGAGGTGGTACAATCCCAAAGAGCAGCAAATTAGGCAGTAAAGGCTTTGAGTTCACTCTCCATCTCCTGTATCCTGGGATGCCTGTAACTCATGACATTACACCTCCAGGATTTCAGCAGGAGGGAGCAACCTTGCAGAGTCTGACAAAGCAAGCACATTTGGTATGGGGGACTCACAAACCCACTGTGAGCCAGCTTCTTGTCCTCAAATAAAAGTGCTGCTTCATCTCTAGGCAGGGCATGGAGCAGCCAAAGGGAATTAAGTAATAAACTGCATAATGACCATAGACCCATTCCAGTCCTCTCTGTGAATCATCCCAGCACCAATACCCTCAGCCTCTGTGCTGATGAACAATTGTTCCAATCCGGAAACCAGAAGCCTGAAGTTGGCTGTTTATATATTTATCGATGTCACCCACAGGTTCTTGGAGGTGGGAGATCTAGAAAAGACTTGCTATGGTTAAACCCAATATATAATACACTGTTTATTTAGGGACTAATAAAGGCTGTCTAGGGTTCTTTTTTTCCCACATAACAGTTTCATGCCAACCATCATTTTAACACTCATAACCCTCTGAAGGGGCGTTATATTTCATTTTACAGATGAAGAAACTGCAGCTCAGAGAAGCAAGTAACTTTATTAGGCTCATAGAGGAAAGTATGCCTCTCTCCATACCTACTACATCACACTGAAATTTCTTTTTAATCCTTTTCTTCAAAATTACACAAGGCTGTTCAGAAATTTCCCTGCATGGAAAGAACGGGTTATAATCATCAACCTATTTTTCAAAGGTTATTTTTTTACATAGAGCCAAAGGGCTTCTTTCTATTCATCAAAAGCCCAGCTATCTTTCAAGGCTGTTTAAATGCTCCTATTCAAGAAGACCCCTGGGACCTCTCCAGGCCACACCAATCACCTGTGTTCATCCTTTGTTTTTTTGTTTGTTTTTTTTTGTTGTTGTTGTTTTGTGTGTGTGAGTGTGTGTGTGTGTGAGTGTGTGTGTGTGTGTGTGTGTGTGTGTGTGTGTGTGGTGTGTGTGGCTTTTTTCTTTCTTTCTTTCTTTCTTCTTTTTTGAGTCAGGATCTCATTCACTCAGGTAGCCCAGGCTGGAGTACAGTGGTGAAATCATAGTTCACTGTAGCCTCAAAATCCTGGGCTTAAGTGATCTTCCTGCCTCAGCCTTTCCAGTAGGTGGGACCACAGGCATGCACCACTATGCCTGGCTAAGTTTCTTTCTTTTTTTTTTTTTTAGACAGAGTCTCACTTGTCGCCCAGGCTGGAGTGCAATGGCACAATCTCTGCTCACTGCAACCTCCGCCTCCCAGGTTCAAATGATTCTCCTGCCTCAGCCTCCCAAGTAGCTGGGATTACAGGCATGCACCACCACAACCTACTAATTTTATATTTTTAGTAGAGATGGGGTTTCACCATGTTGGTTAGGTTGGTCTTGAAATCCTGACCTCAAGTGATCCACCCACCTCAGCCTCCCAAAGCACTGGGATTACAGGCATGAGCCATTGTGCCCAGCCTCTTTTTTTTTTTTTTTTTTTTAATTTTGTAGAGATGGGGTCTCACCTAGACTGTTCTCAAACTCCTGGCCTCAAGCAGTCCTCCTTCCTCAGCCTCCTAAAGTGCTAGGATCACAGGAATGAGCCAACACCCCTGGCCCCTTTGGTTCTTGATGGTCAGCATTTCAGACAACTTCTCTTTATTATTTAACTGCTCATTGTGACACACCATTAAAAGGATGAAAAGGCAACCCACAAAGTAGTAGAAGATATTTGCAGTACATGTGTCAAAGACTATTATTCAGAATATATAAAGAACTTCTACAAATCAACATGAAAAGACAAACAACCCAATACATAAGTGGGCAAAATACTCAGAAACTTCACCAAAGATATTAATTTTAATGTTGATAACAAAAACGCTTTAATTGAAGTATAATAGACATACAGCATAGTGCAAGTATTTTGAGTATACAGCATGGTGAATGTTCACAAATGTACCTGTGTGACCAGCACCCAGCTCAAGAAAGGAGATCATAACTAACACCTCCATTATCCTTCAACTTATACAGCCTTCCAGCTACCGTCTCTCCCCACTGAGGGTAATCCCTCTTCTAACTTCCAGCACTACAGATTAGCTTGGCTTGTTTTTGTGTGTTCTGTAAATGGAATCATGAATGGAGTCATACAATGTGTACTCCTTTGAGTCTGTCTGCTTTTGCCCACAGAATGTCTGTGAAGTTCATTCACGGCTGATTTCTTCCCCCCAACCTTATGTCTGTGAGTTTCAGCCATCTTTTTGTGCATAGCTGTAGTTTGTTCATTCTCATTGCTGAGATGGGCTTTCAGGTACTTACCAGATTGAGGCTGTTTTGAACAGCACTACAATGCACCTTCCAATACATATCTTCTGGTGGAAATGTGCACACATTCCTGTTAGGTAAGAAGAGTAGGTCCCTGAAATCTGGAATAATACTGAACCCAATTGCTGTCAATCTGAACATGATTCTGTTCATGTATTCCACCCACAAATGTCATGCCTTTTCTGCCTTCATTAAGCACTTACCATGCACTGTGGCTGTAACTTTTGCAGTTTGAAGTGTGACAACAAAAGTAGCATGAATTTCTTTTTCTTCTTTCACAATTTCATGGATAGAAGATTTGTTCTTACTGTAGATCTTAGCAACCTCAACATACTTTTTTTCTTTTTCTTTAAGTCAAGAACTTTCACCTTTTCCCTTAAAGAAAGCACTTTAAAGCTTCCTTTTGGTATATCCAAATTGCCAGCATCAATACTCTTGCACTTTGGGGCTATTATGAAGTAAAGTAAGGGTAACTTGAACATGAGCACTGCGATACCCCGACAGTCAATCTGAAAACCAAGATGGCCACTAAGTGGCAACTGGAAAGGAGTGTAGACAGCGTGGATATGCTGGGAAAAGGGATGATTCACATCCCAGGCAAGACAGAGCAGGACAGTGAGAAATGTCTTCGCAATACTTAGAATAGCATGCAGTTTAAAATTTAGTAGTTACTTATTTCTGGAATTTTCCATTTAATATTTTTGCATTGCAGTTGACCATGGATAACTGAAAATGTGGAAAGCAAAACCACAGCTTTAGTAGAAATTGCCAGTTTTCCAAAGTGGTTGAATAAATGTATACTTAACAAAATATGAAAATCCAGTTGTTCACATTCTTACCAACACTTAGTATTTTCTCTTTTTCATTTTAGCAATTCTGGTAAGTATGTAACATTGATGTCTAATATTGGTTTTAAACTCCATTTTCCTGATGTCCAGTGAGGTAGAGCTTATTTATGTTTATTGGATATCTCGATAACTCTTTTGGTGAAGATCTTATCTGAGTGTTTTGCTCACCTGTATATTGAGTTGCTTGTTTTTGCATGTTGATTTCTAAGAATTCTTTACATATTCTGAATAAGAGTCTTTTTTCTGACACATGCAGTGCAAATATCTTCTAATACTCTGTAGAAGAAGTAGGTTGCCTTTTCACTCTATTAATGGTGTGTCATGACGAGCATCTTTCATTTTATCCAAATTTAGCCCAGATTTATAAGATTTTCTTTTATGGTTAGTGATTTTATGTGCTCCTTAAGAAATCTGCCTACTTTAGGATTATGAATACGTTTGATCACATTTTCCTTTAAAAGGTAAAAACTTTTCTTGTTTAAATCTGCAATCCATTGTACATGGTGTGAGGTAAGAATTGAAATTCATTTTGGTCCATGCATATATGCCTGGGAAGGCCATCCTTTCCCCACTGCTTGTGGTGTCTCTTTTCTAGGTCTGTTTCGGACTCTCTTTGCTGTTCCATTGTGGAGTTTTTCTATCCTTGAGCCTACCAAGCTGTGTTTTTGTTGTTTGTTGTTGTTGTTTTTTAGACAGGAGTCTCACTCTGTCCCCCAGGCTGGAGTGCAGTGGCGTGATCTCGGCTCACTGTAACCTCTGCCTCACGGGTTCAAGTAATTCTCCTGCCTCATCCTCCCAAGTAGCTGGGATTACAGGTATGTACCACCACGCCTAGCTAATTTTTGTATTTTTAGTAGAGACAGGGTTTCAAAATGATGACCAGGCTGGTCTCAAACTCCTGACCTCAGGTGATCCACCCACCTTGGCCTCCCAAAGTGGGAGGTTGGGATTGTTAGATATGAGTTCTAAATTTCTTTTCAAAGAATCAATATGTCAGTATGTTCAATTCTTTGCCTTCTACTTTTAAACTTAACTTCCTCAAAAAGCAACCTTTTTCGATTACCTGCTCCACCCTGACTTATTCCGATTACTACTTCACCTTGACTCACTCGACTACCTACTCCACCCTGACTCATTCTGATTACCTGCTCCACCCTGACTCATTCCGATTACCTCTCTGTCATAACCATTTTTCCCACCAAACCACTCACCCCCCCGCCCCCCACTCTCTTTAAATTAGCCAATCGGAATTAGTTTAGCCTGTGCAGTCTAACCCTAGCTAATGGGGGAACGACACAGCAGCAGGGGCCACGTGTGTCAAGGATAAGAACCCCTTCCCCTCCCTTGTCCAAGTGTGCGCTCACCACTGCTCTATCTGTGAGGGTGCACCCTTCTATAGAATACCTTGCCTTGCTGAGAATTAAAAAGAAAATTTTATATTCAAGTGCTATTTATTTTGTGGCACTGAAACTTTATTTGTAACAGGATTACAGGCATGAGCCACCACGCCCGGCCCATACTGTCTTAATTATTGTAGCTTTTCATCTGGTAATCCTCCAGGTTTGTTCTACTTCAATATGGCCTTGGCTGTTCTTGGTTCTTGCAGTTCCATATGAATTTTACAATTTTGTTCTTGTCAATTTCTGACAAGAACAACAACAAAAAAGATTAAACTTGCTGGGATCTTGATTGGGATTGCTTTGAGTGATGTCTTTATAATATTGAGTGTTCTGATCCATGATATATTGAATCATTCCATTTATTTAAGTTTCCTTTCTGTAATGTTTTGCAGATTTCAATATACAATCTTATGCATATTTTGTTATATTTATATATGAATAATATGCTATTTTAATAGTACCTTTAAAATTTTACTTTCTGTTTCTTGCACATAGAAATACTATTGAATTTTTTGTATATTGGTTTTGTATCTAGCAAGATGGTTGCTTAAGTTTCAAAGCATGTATTTTATTTCCCCAACAGGCTGTAATTTCTAAAGGAGATTTTGACACTGGGCTCCCAGTTTGACATACCCTAACTCCCTCACCAGTCCTTGAGATAGGTATAAATGGTCCCATTTGAAAGATACAGCAACTGAGTATCATCAATGACTCAGTTTGCTGAAGGTCACATGGCTTTTTGTGCATGACACAGCCCAAGGCCAATGCTGGAATGTCTGATTCCAAGGTCTATATTCCTTCTGCTACAGCAGACAGGGTGACTGATATCGTACCTGAGTAAATTTCTGTTTCCTCAGCACAGAACTAGGGTCACAGAAGGTGCTTAGTTGTTTTTTGTACAAGGGCAAAAACCTTTCAAACTCATCGCTTACTTTCTCATTCTCTGTCTTCCATGAGAGCAACATGTACGTGCCAAGTTGCCAAGTTCTTCCTTTAAAGAGAGTAACTCTGGACAAAGCCCTTGGGGCTTTAATTTTGCTGCTTTCTCATGTTGCAGATTGAATTTTGTCTGAGAACTATACTTTCTGCTCCCAAAGGCTTTCACCTTGTGTTACAGACACAGAGCATTGGGTACTTTGTTGGGAGTGGGGACTGGTCAGGTAAATGGATGCACAGAGGGAGAAAGAGGTTATTCAAGGCAGGGAGGAAAGGGAGCTGGGAGGCAAGAAACAAGGAATGGAGTCCTCCTCTGACCACTTTCTGTACCAAGAGCTGGTCTGAAATTTTGGGAGGTGGGTGGTTTTTAGGAGCTCAGGTGCACAGAACTGAGTTCCTCATGGTCACTTCCTGGCACCTTAGCACCAGTTTTGTCAGAGGCATTTGAACCAGAGAGACTCCATCTTGAATAGGGGCTGGGTAAAATAAGGCTGAGACCTACTGGGCTGCATTCCCAGGAGGTTATGCATTCTTAGTCACAGGATGAGATGCGATAAGATATAGGTCATAAAGACCTGGCTGATAAAACAGGTTGTGATAAAGACGCCAGCCCCAACCCACCAAAACCAAGATGGTGATGAAAGTGACCTCTGATTGTCTTATTTGCTCATTATGTACTAATTATAATATATTAGCATGCTCAAAGACACTCCCACCAGCACCATGACAGTTTGCAAATGGCATGGCAACATCAGGAATTCATCCTATATGATCTAAAAGGGGGAGGAACACTCAGTTCCAAGAATTGCCCACCCCTTGTTTAGCATATAATCAAGAAATATGTATCCTTAGTCCAGCAGCCCAAGCTGCTGCTCTGCCTATGGAGTAACCATCTTTTATTCTTTTACTTCCTTAATAAAGTTGCTTTCACCTTACTGTATGGACTCACCCTGAATTCTTTCTTGCGTGAGATCCAAGAACCCTCTCTTGGGGTCTGGATTAGGACCCCTTTCTGGTAACAGTTTTGGGCAAGAAGCCCCTTTGGTATCTCATTATTTCTTTCCTCCATCCTCCATCCATCATCCCAATTCTGTCGATGTTATAGAGTATCCAACCTAGTGCTTATGCATCCTCCCAATTTCCCTTCTAATATTTGTTTGGATGTATAACTTTTTAAAAAAATAATTTGAGGGGTGTGGTTTTAAAAATTACATGAATGAGATGTTTTTCAACAAATCTGATTTCGTTTTTCACTTCCTTCCTTTGACAGGTGCTTTTTCAGTCTATCCAGGAGGTTCCAAAACGTAAATACAGTTTGCTCCTTGTAACTACTGTAGTATCCTCTTCCACTTTTCAAGCAATGGGGTTTCCCCATCTGAATTTTCTGTATGGACTTTGCCCATTTCCTTTAGACTTTTTGTCTTTATATTGTTGATATAAAAAAGCTCTTAGAATGCTCTAGATGTTAATTCCTCATAGGTTTTAGACACTGCAAATACATTTCCCTGTCCTGGTACCTGTCTGTCATTTTTGCTGATAGTTTTCTTCCCAATTTTTTTTTTCCTGTATGCTTTCTTGCTTTCTTGCTTTCTTTCTTTCTTTCTTTTTTTTTTGAGATAGAGTTTCACTCTTGTCCCCCAGACAGGAGTGCAGTGGCATCATCTCTGCTCACTGAAACCTCTGCCTCCTGGGTTCAAGCGATTCTCCTGCCTCAGCCTCTCGAGTAGCTGGGATTACAGGCACCCACCACCACGCCCAGCTAATTTTTTTTTTTTTTTTTGTATTTTTAGTAGAGATGGGGTTTGACCATGTTGAGCAGGCTGGTCTCGAACTCCTGACTTCAGGTGATCCACCCACATTGGCCTCCCAAAGTGCTGGGATTACAGGCGTGAGCCACCATGCCCAGCCTCCTGTATGCTTTCTAATTTGAGGGTTAAGGAGATTCTCCTGCACTCCTGAGTTACAAACATATATATTCTTTTGCCTTTCATGTGTGCCTCTTTAATCCATTTAGAGTTTTTGTTTTGGAGTTTTGTTTTGTTTTTAAAATATTGTGAAGGATAGGAACCTAGCTTTCTCCATATAGTAAGGCAGTTTCCAAAATACTGTTTATTAAAAGGCTCATGCTTTCCTCATCAGATGATACCTTGATCTTATACATAATCTTCACATATATTGGGTTCACTCCTCTATTCCTTTGATTTATTTGTCTGTTGTTGGAAAAATTGTGCCCAATTTTATCATTATGGCTATTAGAATATTTTAAAAATGCATAAGGAACACCCTCTTTGCTTTAACTTTGCTGTTAGAAGAACTCTATTCTTCCATAAAAATTTAGAATATGTCAAGCTTTTATTGTGATTGGAATCACACTGAATTTGTCAACCACTTTGGGGGAAAACTGACATCTTTACAATACTGAGTCATCACATCCATCCAGGTGAAACAATCTCATTGCCCAAGGCATCACTCAAAGTTCTTTGTTTCACAACCAAGAAAATTAAGGAGCAAGAACACCAAGGGAGAGGTTGGAGCAAAAGTTTAATAAGCAAAAGAAGAAAGTGCAAGAGTTAAAGAAAGAGGAAAGAAACAGGAAATGTGGCTGGTAGTTAAAGACAGGTTTTCTTTAGATAAAACCTGAGAGGGACTCCTGGCCGATTTTGGTGAGAAGTGCTTTCTCTTACAGACTGTAGGGAAAAGAAAGAGAGATCAGACTGTTACTGTGTCTATGTAGAAAAGAAAGACATAAGAAACTCCATTTTGATCTGTACTCTGAACAACTGTTTTGCCTTGAGATGCTGTTAATCTGTAACTTTAGCCCCAACCCTGTGCTCACAGAAACATGTGTTGTATGGAATCAAGGTTTAAGGGATCTAGGGCTGTGTAGGATGTGCCTTGTTAACAATATGTTTACAGGCAGTACGCTTTGTAAAAGTCATCGCCATTCTCCATTCTCAATTAACCAGGGGCACAATGCACTGCGGAAAGCTGCAGGGACCTCTGCCCTGGAAAGCCGGGTATTGTCCAAGGTTTCTCCCCACTGAGACAGCCTGAGATATGGCCTTGTGGGAAGGGAAAGAGCAGACCATCCCCCAGCCTGACACCCACAAAGGATCTGTGCTGAGGAGGATTAGTAAAAGAGGAAGGCCTCTTGCAGTTGAGATAAGAGGAAGGCCTCTGCCTCCTGCATGCCCCTGGGAATGGAACGTTTCAGTGTAAAACCCGATCATACATTCGTTCTGTTCTGAGAGGAGAAAACCACCCTGTGGCTGGAGGCAGGATATGCTGGCGGCAATGCTGCTCTGTTAGGCTTTGCGACGCTGAGATGTTCGGGTGGAAAGAAGCATAAATCTGGCCTATGTGCACATTCAGGCATAGTACCTTCCCTTGAACTTATTTGTGACATAGATTCCTTTGCTCACATGTTTTCTTGCTGATCTTCTCCCCACTATCACCCTGTTCCTGCCACATTCCCTTTGCTGAGATAGTAGAAATAGTAATCAATAAATACTGAGGGAACTCAGAGACCAGTGCCGATATGGGTCCTCCATATGCTGAGCGCTGGTCCCCTGAGCCCACTGTTCTTTCTCTCTACTTTGTCTCTGTGTCTTATTTCTTTCCTCAGTCTCTTGTCCCACCTGATGTGAAACACCCACAGGTGTGGAGGTGCTGGCCCCCTTCAACAGACTAAGAGTATATATTGGTCTTAGGGTGAGGGGGCTTATCACAAGCTTGGAATGTTTATGTGTGTGGAGAAGTTTATGGTGGGGTTGGACTCTCTCTGAGAGGAGAGGAGTTTATCTTGGGGTAGACATCTTTCCAGCCTGGAGTGGGGTTATCTCGGGGCTAGTATCTGTGGATGTGCCTGGTTCTGTGTATCAGCTGCAGGCATATTTTAGGGAAAATCCTCTGTGCAAGTTCCCTTACCTGAGTATGCCCAAAAAAGATAAGGGGTGTGCTCACTGAAGCCCACTGGACCTCATTTCCTTATCTGTGTTTGTAGCTTGATCTTCCAAGCTGCTCTTTTTGTTAGAAAAGAATTCTTCTGAGGCCTTGTCCTAACTATCTGCCTAACTTGTTCCTTCCTCTCTCCTCTCTCATAGGCATGTGGTGGTGTCTCTCCATTTACTTGGAATTCCTCTTACATAATTTCACAGTATTTTCTTTATAAAGGTCTTATACATTTTTTTTTTTTTGAGATGGACTCTCACTTTTGTCACCCAGACTGGAGTGCAATGGCATGATCTCGGCTCACTACAACCTCTGCCTCCCAGGTTCAAGCGATTCTCCTGCCTCAGCTTCTGCAGTAACTGGGATTATAGGTATGCAACACCATACCCGGCTAATTTTTATATTTTTAGTAGAGACGGGGTTTCTCCAAGTTGGCCAGGCTGGTCTTGAACCCCTGACCTCAGGTGATCCACCCACCCCAGCCTCCCAAAGTGCTGGGATTACAGGCATCAGTCACTGTGCCCGGGTTTTATACATTCTTTAACAGATTAATTCCTAGAAATTTACTAGATTTGTCTTCATTATAAATGGTGTTTTATTTTCTATTACTTTTTCCTTGTTGGTTATTACTTATATAAAGAAACGCTACTGATTTTTGTATGTTGATCTTATATCTGGCAACATTTAATTTCATTGCTTCCAGCCCTAGAAATAATGTGTCTCAAAGTTCCCATTAAGTGCAATGTCTGCTGTTAAACAGACTTCAGATAGATGTTATTAATTAAAATAAATTCCGATGTATTTCTAGTTATATTGTCATATATATCATGTCTCAAAAGATCTGTAATTTACAAAATACATTTTCTGCATCTATAGAAAGTTCATTGGACTTTTCTTAGTTTCTCAATTTACTGTCATTAGTGTGATGAATTATGTTGAGAAATTTTCCATTTTTTGCATTTAAAATTTTTGTTTTCCTTTTCATTTTTTAAATTTTCTATTGAGGCATAACTTCACATACTAACAGGCACAAATCTTAAGAATACAGGTCAATAAATGTTCACATATTCATCCGCTCTTGCAACCACCACCATGCCCAAAATAGAAAACATCTCTAGTACTCCACCAAGCACTCTCATTTCCTCTTCCAGTAGTAGCACTTCCCCCCAAAATGCTTGCCATTTTGAATTTCATGTACATAAAATCACATATTTATTATTGTGTGTTTGGTGTCTTTTACTGAACATTTTAGGTAGAGTTTAGTGACTCCTTGTGCTACCCTCTGCCCCACTCTGGGTGGCCCAATGAGCTTCTGCCATTTCCCAACATAAAGTTTCTTTCTGGACAGCAGTTCATTCATTCAAGTATTTCCTAAGCATCTCCTGTGTGACAGGCTCTCTCCCGGCTGTGTAGGATTCAATAAAACAAAACAAAAGCTTTGCCCTTATACAGCTTACATTCCAATAGGGAGTTAGAAAAGCATAAGTCTGAAATCTTCAATGCGAGTAATGAAATAAATCATCAAGACTGCTGAGTGGGCTGAGCTGGGATTAGACATGATGAATGTATAAAATCAGAAAGATGCTATGACCTTCTCCAGCAGCACTCAGAAGCCTGGGAAGACAGAAAGTCAGCAATAGAGGGTTGGAAATTAAAATGAGGAAAAAAAAAAAAAAAACAGCAACTCTTTGGCTTGATTTTCCAGCAATATATTCTAATCTCTAGAGGTTATTGCCACAACTGTTCTGCTCAATTTTAACACAATATAGCAATGCCCAGACTAATCCAGTGGTCAGCTTTTTGGCACAAACAGAAACTAGGAAATGAAAAAGATTTTAGTGAGGCCTCTAAGCTTTAGGAAAAAAATGGGTGTTATCCAGCCTTTGCCATCCCTAGCATCTCACTCAGATAAGAGCATGTAAAATTAGACAGGATTAGGAGAATGAAGATGCACAGAGACCATCAGAAAGTGACGGCTAACAGGAAGAGAAGAGAAAGTAGATGAACACCTTGCAAGGCAAATGGAGCTAAGAAATACAGGAGTCGGGGAGCACAGACTTTAACTCTTAAGGGGTGAGCATCCTGATTCAGGCTCCTTGTGAACATTTCCAAATTATTACATGGCGCAATAATTTGACATGATAGAGCCCAGAAAAGAAGAGTTATTTATATTTAGTCTACTTCATTTATGAACTCAAGGATAGATGTGATGTTGTCCTCGAGAGAGAATTCTCTGCCCCACCCCCTACTGCCAATGATATTTTTAAGTTGTCATAATTGGAGGAAAAAACCTAAATTATCATGAATATAAGCCACATGATCAGTAGTTCTTAACTTTTAGAGTCTTAGGCCCTCTCCCTAGAAAAAGAAGTCATTTATTTGCATATAAAGAAAATTTTGCACATAATTACAGGACTCTGATGCCTAGCTTTGAATTTCAGCCTGCAATCTCTGACTTATATGTA
The DNA here is from genome assembly GCF_003255815.1 of Theropithecus gelada. Lineage (NCBI taxonomy): Eukaryota > Metazoa > Chordata > Mammalia > Primates > Cercopithecidae > Theropithecus > Theropithecus gelada. The sequence continues at coordinate 97,204,413 of NC_037675.1, read as the reverse complement.
ATACTCTCATGTATTAGTGATACAAAAAAATAATAATTACTGTTACTCTTCTTATTTCACTTTGCCAAAGTTAGTGAATCTTCCATGATACCCTCTCAGTTATATTTCTTAATAACAATGAGCTTAAAACCCATGTTTATAAATACAGTGTAATCCTGGTTAATCTTCCCCAGCTCCACTTCATTGCTGAGTAATTTATGCAGGGCAATATTTATTCTATATTTATTCATCTGTTCAGCGCACCACCCTGTGGCCTCACCCACCTGGAGACACCCTGGCCTGATCTCAGCTTCTTCCCATCCTCAGGCCTGTGGACCCAGGTCACAGCATGCCTCCTGCCCAGGTGCACCTGACTGCTCAATCCCTACTTTCCACCACTACCCAAATTCCCCTACAGTTTTCCTAATTCCAATTTCTTTATTAAATGTAAGAATAATGTCCTCCTTTATGGAGAGGTACTGTGACATCATCTCTGCCCAGAGTGTACTTGAACAGCAGCCCTGATTGTCCAGGAGAGTTTCCAGGACTCGACAGTCACTGAAAAGCTCTCCGTGCAGCCTTTAGATGACTTAATATCTGCATATTACAGCTCATGTCTCTGCTCTTATGGGAGCCTCTCAGGCTCTGCTCAGAGCCCATCTGCTTGCACAACACACAGAATCCTAAGAAATTCATGAATTTTTTATTGACAAAGATTAAACGCAAAATGAAGAAAGCTGGCATATATGGGGATATGAGTAACACTACATTGCGTGTGTGTGTGTGTGTGTGCACACATGTATGTCATCTTTGAAATCCAGGGCGCATTTCACACATATAGTATATCTCAATATACTGGCCATATTTCACATGCTCAATAGCCACTGTGGACAATGGCCACATATTGGATGGCACATCTTTAGAAAGTTAATCACACAAAGGCCTTATATATAAGGGCTCTTAGAGGAATTACTCCATCAAGAAGTGAATCTAGGAAGGAAAAATGGATATAAGAAGTAAATGTAGAGTGGTGTCACTTAAGATAGTGGAGTAGGAGAAAACAGCCTTCACCCCCAAACAACAAAACAAATATAGACAGTTATCCACAAACCGAAATAGCCCTGGGAGGGCTCAAAAGCCCATTACCCAGCACTTTGGGAGGCCAAGGCGGGTGGATCACAAGGTCAAGAGATCAAGATCATCCTGGTCAACATGGTGAAAACCCATCTCTACTAAAAATACAAAAATTAGCTGGGCATGGTGGTGCGTGCCTGTAATCCCAGCTACTCGGGAAGCTGAGGCAGGAGAATTGCTGAACTTGGAAGGCGGAGGTTGCAGTGAGCCAAGATCGCACCACTGCACTCCAGTCTGGGGGATAAAGCGAGACTCTATCTCAAAAAAAAAAAAAAAAAAGCCCATTAAAGAATCTGCAGCAACACAATAGAGAAAAAACAAACAAGCAAACAAAAAAACAAAACAGAAAACAGAGTACCCACACAGAAAGGATTGCTTGTGAGACTGGCAGAACAGAGATGCCAGAAAATGGTTAGAAACAAAGAAGAAAGGCAGAGGCTACTGGCATCAACCATATGGTAGAAGCCATCCTGTCCCCAACAACCTGCTTCTCGGGGTATAACAGCATCTTCTGCCCTGATGTTAACCACGGCCATTACCACTGGCAATATGAAAGAGGGAGAAACTCTTGGGTTTTCCCTGCCCAAGAAACAAATGCTGTTGTGTGCCTTCAAGGCTACAGCCACCATCCCCCCTCTTGGGTGTGACCCTGACACATAAGCCTCAGCTGCCTCATAAGTGACTACACTCCAGACACCAGGCTCTGTGGCTGCACCTCACTCACCCGTGTGTCAGACACCAGAGACATAGCCATAGAACAAGCTTACACCCCAGAGCCCAGAATCAAGGTCTCTCTGCACATGTACGTGCCCATCCTCCAGGCACCAGCTCAGCTGCCATAGAGAACTAGGCCCTGCCCTGACCCCGGAGCCACTGTAACTCTGACCATGTCTGTGCTCCTATTCTTGGCTGACACTTCACAAGCGCTCACATCTCATATATTGTTACCAGTGCAGCAGCAGGGGTGCCTTCTTCCAGGCACCAGCAGGCCCCAGAGCCATAGTTCCTCCACACATGCCCAAGCTTCAGATCTCAGCTCTATGGCTACTCCAGGGTACCATTCATCAATACTGATGCCACTGCCAATGCAAATCGGCCCACAAGCTGGACCCAGTACCAAAAGGGAACTCCTCTCCACAACTTCCCCAGTTGGAGAAAAAGAAGTTGAGAGGATCTTAGCAGCTATTACCAGTGAAACCCCGACAATCTTCACCACCACTGCAGACATCCACACTGTTGGCCACTTGCAATCTTCAGCAACATCAACACCTGAGCTTACAGAGCTGCACAGAGACCACACAACAGTGGCACCCTCGCTGGTGTCAGAACTGCTACACAGCATCCAGGAAGTGCCTTCACACTTCCAAGTAGAAGAAGATCTTTCCACATTGAAACTAGCCCATAAAGTCTGAAAGGGATTGACCTTAACAAATGTGCAGAATTCAACATAAGGCAGCAAGAAACATGAAAAGCCAAGAATACATATCACCATATATTAGTCCATTTGCATTGCTATAAAGGAATACATGAGGCTGGGTAGCTTATATACAAAAAGGCTTATTTTGGCTTATGGTTCTTCAGACTGTACAAGAAGCATGGCACCAGCACCTGTTTCTGATGAGGCCTCAGGAGGCTATTACTCATGGCAGAAAGCAAAGGGGGAGCAGATATATTACTTGGCAATAGGGGGAGTAAGAGAAAGATGGAGGTCTCATACTCTTTTAAACAACCAGGTCTCATATGAACTAATAGAGCAAGAACCCGCTCATTATCATAGGGTGGGCACCAAGTCATTCATGAGGGATCTGCCCCAATGGTGTAAAACCTCTCCCAAGGCCCCACCTCCAACATGATGAATTACATTTCAAAATAAGATTTGGAGGGGACAAATATCCAAAATATATTATTCCTCTCTGGTCCCCCAAATCTCATCATGTCTTGCTCCTATTGCAGAATACAATCCGTTTCCAGTAGTCTCCCAAAGTCTTAACTTGTTCTAAACATCAACTCAGAAGTCTCATCTCAGAGTCAAGGCAAATTCCTTAGAGTTATGAGGCTGTGTGATCAAAAATAAGTTATTTACTTCCAAGATACAATGATAGTACAAGCATTGGGTAAACATTCCCTTTCCAAAAGGGAGAAATCTTCCAAAAGAAAGCGACAACAGGTACCATGCAAGTCCAAAACCCAACAAGGCAGACAATAAACCTTAAAGCTCCAAAATAATCTCTCTTGACTCCATGTTCCACATCCTGAGCACATTGGTGCAAGGGGTAGGCCCTCCAAGCCCCGGACAGCTCCATCACCATGGCTTTGTTGGGTGCAGGTCACGTGGCTCTGCTTTCATGGGTTGGAGTAGAATGTCTGCAGCTTTTCCAGGCTGAAAGTGCATACTGCTGGTGGCTTTACCATTCTGGGGGTCTGGAGGGTGTTAGCCCAGTTTGCACAGTTCTACTAGGTAGTCCCCTAGTGGAGACTCTGTATGGGGGCTCCAATCCCACATTTCTCCTCATCATTGCCTTAGTAGAGGCTCTCCGTAGGGGCTCTGCCCTTGTGACAGGTTTCTACCTGGGAACCCAGGATTCCCCATACATCTTCTGAAATATAGGTGGAAGCTGCCAAGTCTCCATAACTCTTGCATTATGCACACCTGCAGATCTAATACCATGTGGAAGCCCCAAGGCTTATGACTTGCACTCTTTGGAGTGGCAAGCTGTATCTGGGGCTGTTTGAGCCAAGGCTGGAGCCTGTGCTGCAAGTATGCGGGGAGCAGCATTGCAAGGTAAGACAGCCCAGGGCAATTGTGCCCTGGGCCTGACCCCTAAAACCCATCTGTCCTTTTAGGCCTCTGGGCTTGTGATGGGAGGGGTGGCCTGGGAGATTTCTGAAATGCCTTTTCCCCATTTTACTGAATATTAGCACTTGACTCCTTTTTAGTCATGCTAATCTCTCTAGAAGAGTTTGTTTCCCAGCCTGCATGGATCCTTCTCCTTTGGATTCCTCCCCTGAAGATGCTCTTTCCTTCTCTACCACATGAGCAGGCTGAGGATTTTTGCTCCCATATCTGACTGTAGGTTGTTAGAAGTAGCCATGCCACTTCTGGAATGCTTTGCTGCTTAGAAACTTTTTCCGCCAGATATCCTAGGTCATCACTCTTAAGTTTAGCTGTCCATAAAGTCCTAGGACATGAACAAAATGCAGTTAAGTTATTTGCTAGGGAGTAACAAGGGTGAATTTACTCCAGCCCTCAGTAAGTTTCTCATTTCCATCTGAGACCTTGTCAGCCTAGCCTTTACAGTCCATAATTCTATCTGCATTTTGGCCACAACCACTTAACCAGTCTCTAATAAGTTCCAAAGTTTCCCTTATCTTCCTGTCTTCTTCTGAGCCCTCCAAACTCCTTCAATCTCTGCCTGTTACCCAGTTCCAAAGCCACTTTCACATTTTCAGGTATCTTTATAGCAATACCTCACTACTCAGTACTAATGTTTCTGTTATTAGTCCATTTTTCATTGTTATAAAGGAATGCCTGAGGCTAGGCAATTCATAAAGAAAAGAAGTTTATTTTGGTTTATGGTTCTGTAGACTGTACGAGAAGCATGACATCAGCAACTGCTTCTGGTGAGGCCTCAGGAAGCTATTACTCATGGTAGAAGGTAAAGGGGCATGTCACATGGTGAGAGGAAGCAAGAGATTGTGGGGAGGTCCCAGACTCTTTAACAACCAGATATCACATGAATTAATAGAGCAAGAACTTACTTATTACTGTGGGAAGGTCACCAAGCCATTCATGAGTGATCTCTCCCTGTGATCCAAATACCTCTGGGCCCCACCTTGAAAATTGGAGATTACATTTAAACATAAGATTTAGAGGAGACAAATATCCAAAGTATGCCACACCATAAAACAAACAAAAAACCAATAATCTCCCAGTAGCTGACCCAAAAGAAATGGAGATATATAAATTGCCTGATGAAGAATTCAAAATAATTGTTATAAAGAAGCTCAGAGAATTTCAATAAAAATACAGAAAAGCAATTCAATTAAATCAGAGAAACACAAATGAACAAAATAGATCAAAATCATATACAAAATAAACAGAGATTGAAATCATATGCAAAAATAAAAATTCTGGAGCTGAAGAATTTGGTGAATGTAATGCGAAGTGCAACAGAGAGCATCAACAGCAGAATTAATAAAGCAAAAGAAGAATCTGTGAATTCAAAGACAGGTTATATGAAAGTATACAGTCAGAGGAGAAAAAAGAAAAAAAACTTTAAAAATGAAGAAAGCTTAAAGAATGTATGGGGCAGCATCAGGAGAACAAATATTTAAATTATGGATGACCAAGAAGCAGAAGGGAAGAACAACAACAACAACAACAACAAAAAACAACAGAAAGCTTATCTAAAAAAATAAAAGCTTCCTGGGGCATAAGGGGCACCAAAGAATATAAATAAACAAATAAATAAAAGTTAGAAATTTCCCAAATCTGGGGAAAGATATAAATGTTGAGGTATAGGGAGGTCAAAAGTCTCCAATCAAATTCAATCCAAATAAGACTGCACCAAGCCATATTATGATCAAACTGTCAAAAATCAAAGACAAAGAGAGGATCCTGAAAGCAGCAAGGAAAAAGAAGCATATCACATACAAGAGGGCTCTAACAAGGCTGGCAGTGGATTTCTCAGAAGAAACCTTACAGGCCAGGAGAGAGTGGGATGATATAGTCAACATGCTGAAGGGAAAAAAAACCCTGCAAACCAATAATACTTTACCTGACAAAGCCGTCCTTTAGGAAATGATAAAGACTTCCCAGAAAAGAAAAGCTGAGTGAGTTTGTCACCACTGGACATACCTTACAAGAAATGCTAAAGGGAATTCTTTAACCTGAAAGAAAAGGATGCTAACAAGTAACATGAAAACATATAAAAGTATAAAATTCACTGGTAAAAGTAAGTACAGTCAAATTCACAATACCCTAATACTGAAATGGTAGTGTGCAAATCACTTATATCTTTAGTATGAAGGTTAAGGCTGGGCATGGAGGCTCATGCCTGTAATCCCAGCACTTTGGGAGGCCAAGGTGGGCGGATCACCTGAGGTCAGGAGTTTGAGACCAGCCTGGACAACCTGGTGAAACCCTATCTCTACTAAAAATACAAAAATTAGCCGCGTGTAGTGGCACACGCTTGTATCCCAGCTACTCAGGTGGCTGAGGCAGGAATCACTTGAACCCAGGAGGTGGAGGTTGCAGTGAGCCAAGATCATGCCATTGCACTTCAGCCTGGGTGACAAGAGTGAAAATCCATCTCAAAAAAAAAGGGGGGGGGGGGTTAAAAGACCAAACTATTAAAAAGAATAACAACTACAACGACTTGTTAAGGGATACACAATATAAAAAGATGTAAATTATTACACAAACATATAAAATGTAGTTGGAGGGGCACTGGAGTAAAAGCGCAGAGGTTTTTGTGATCAAGGTTAAGTTGTTATCAGCTTAAAATAGCCCATTGTAACTATTTGATGTTTTATGTAAGCCTACGGTAACCACAAAGCAAAAATCTATAGTAGATACAGAAAAGATAAAAAGTAAAGAATCAAAGCATGCCACTAGAGAAAACCATCTAATCACAAAGGAAAACAGCAAGTGAGCAAGAAAGGAAGAAAGGATCTACAAAATAACCAGTAAACAATGAGCAAAATTACAGTAGTAAGTCCTTACCTATTAATAATTACCTTGAATGTAAATGGATTAAATTCTCTAATAAAAAGAGTGGCTGAATTGATTTAAAAAAAAAGGAAAAAAACAGACTCAACTACATGCTACCTACAAGAGACTCACTTTGCCTTTAAGAACACACATAAATTGAAAGTGGAGGGATGGAAAAAGATATTTCATACAAATGGAAACCGAAAGAGAGCAGAGATAGCTATATTTACATCAGATAAAATAGACTTTAATTCAGGAGAACATTGACTACATAAAAAAAAGAGACTAAGTTAAAAACTATAAAAAGAGACAAAGGTCATTATATAATGATAAAGGAGCCAATTCATCAAGAAGATAAAATAATTACAAATATATATACCCTCAACCTCAAAGCATCTAAATATATAATGCAAATATTAATAGACCTGAAGAGAGAGATAGACTGCAATACAATAACAGTAAGGGAACTTAATACCTCCACTTTCAACAATGGACAGATCATCCAGACAGAAAGTCAATACAGAAATATTGAACTTGAGCTACACTTTAGACAAAATGGACCTAATAGACATATACAGAACATTCTACACAACATAAGCAGAATATATTCTCAAGAGCACAGAGAACCTTCTACAAGATAGATTATATGTTAGGCCACAAAACAAGTATTAACAAATTTAAGAAAACTGAAATCACATCAGGTATCTTTTCCAATTACAATGGCATGAAATTAGAAATCGGCCGGGCGCGGTGGCTCAAGCCTGTAATCCCAGCACTTTGGGAGGCCGAGACGGGCGGATCACGAGTTCAGGAGATCGAGACCATCCTGGCTAACACAATGAAACCCCATCTCTACTAAAAATACAAAAACTTAGCCGGGCGAGGTGGCAGGCGCCTGTAGTCCCAGCTACTCGGGAGGCTGAGGCAGGAGAATGGCGTAAACCCGGGAGGCGGAGCTTGCAGTGAGCTGAGATCCGGCCACTGCACTCCAGCCTGCGTGACAGAGCGAGACTCGGTCTCAAAAAAAAAAAAAAAAAAGAAATTAGAAATCAATAGGAGGAATTTTGAAAATTTACAAGTATGTGGAAATTAAACAACATGCTCCTAAACAACTAGTGATTGAAGAAGAAATTACAAGGAAAATTTAAAAATATTTTGAAACAAATGAAAGTGGAAACACAACATGCCAAAACATATGAGATGTAGCAAAAGCAGTTCTAAGACGGAAGTTTATAGCAATAAATGCCTACATCAAAAAAGAAGGATCTTAAATAGACAACCTAACTTCATACCTCCACAAACTAGAAAAAGAGAACAAATTAAGGTTCAAATTAGCACAAGAAAGGAAATAATAAAGATCAGAGCAGAAATAAATGAAATGTACTAGAAAAACAGTAGAAAAGATAAAAGAAACTAGGAGTTGATGTTTTGAAAAGAGCAAAATCAACAGAGCTTTAGTTAGACTAAAAAAAAGAGAAGACCCAAATAAACAAAATCAGAAATGAAAGATGAAACATTACAACTGATACCACAGAATATAAAGGTTCATAAGAGCCTGCTATGAACAATGATGTGCCAACTAATTGTATAAACTAGAAGAAATGGATGAACTCCTAGATATATATAACCTACGAAGACTAAATCATGAAGAAATAGAAAATCTGAACAGAGCAATAACAAGTGAGTATATTGAATAAGTAATAAAAAGTCTCCCATCAAAGAAAAGCCTCACAACCCGACGCTTCACTGCTGAATTCTACCAAACATTTAAAGAACTAATACCAACCCTTCCCAAGTGCTCCAAAAACTTGCAGAGGAAGGAATACTTCCAGATTTATTGAATAAGGCCAGCATTACCCTGATACTAAAGTCAGACAAGGACACTGCAAGAAAAAAATATATTACAGAAATTCCAGGAGGATGAGCGAGTGCTGTGCTTTCATGGGCCTCTTCTTTATGAAGCAAAGTGGGTAAAGGTTGCCATAAAGGACAGACAAGTGAAATACTTTTTACATTACAGTGGTTGGAATAAAAATTGGGATAAGTGGGTTCCAGAGAGCAGAGTACTCAAATACGTGGACACCAATTTGCAGAAACAGTGAGAACTTCAAAAAGCCAGTCAGGAGCAGTATGCAGAGGGGAAGATGAGAGGGGCTGCCCCAGGAAAGAAGACATCTGGTCTGCAACAGAAAAATGTTGAAGTGAAAACAAAAAAGAACAAACAGAAAACACCTGGAAATGGGGATGGTGGCAGTACCAGTGAGACCCCTCAGCCTCCTCGGAAGGAAGGGGCCCAGGGAGATCCTACTGTTGAAAATGAGGACACATTCATGAACAGAGTTGAAGTTAAAGTAAAGATTCCTGAAGAGCTAAAACTATGGCTTGTTGATGACTGGGACTTAATTACCAGGCAAAAACACCTCTTTTATCTTCCTGCCAAGAAGAATGTGGATTCCATTCTTGAGGATTATGCAAATTACAAGAAATCTCGTGGAAACACAGATAATAAGGAGTATGCAGTTAATGAAGTTGTGGCAGGGATAAAAGAATACTTCAACGTAATGTTGGGCACCCAGCTACTCTACAAATTTGAGACCCCACAGTATGCCGAAATTCTTGCAGATCATCCCGATGCACCTATGTCCCAGGTGTATGAAGCACTACATCTCCTCAGATTATTTGTACGAATTAGAGCAATGTTGGCCTATACACCTCTGGATGAGAAGAGCCTTGCTTTATTACTCAATTATCTTCACGATTTCCTAAAGTACCTGGCAAAGAATTCTGCAACTTTGCTTAGTGCCAGCGATTATGAAGTGGCTCCTCCTGAGTACCATCGGAAAGCTGTGTGAGAGGCACTCTCACTCACTCATGTTTGGATCTCCGTAAACACATTTTTGTTCTTAGTCTATCTCTTGTACAAATGATGGGCTTTGAAGATGTTAGTGTATAACAATTGATGTTTGTTTTCTGTTTGATTTTTAAACACAGAAAATAAAAGGGGCAATAGGTCCTTTTTTCTTTTCTTTTTTTTTTTTTTCATTTCAAATTTGCTGCCAGTGTTTTCAATGATGGGCAACAGAGGGATATGCTGTAGAGTGTTTTATTACCTAGTTGACAAAGCTGCTTTTGAATGCTGGTGGTTCTATTCCTTTGACACTACGTTCTTTTATAATACGTGTTAATGCTATATGACAAAATGCTCTGATTCCTAGTGCCAAAGGTTCAATTCAGTGTATATAACTGAACGCACTCATCCATTTGTGCTCCTTTTTTTTTTAATAGTGCTTAAAGTAAAGAGCCCATCCTTTGCAAGTCATCCATGTTGTTACTTAGGCATTTTATCTTTGCTCAAATTGTTGAAGAATGGTGGCTTGTTTCATGGTTTTTGTATTTGTGTCTAATGCACGTTTTAACATGATAGATGCAATGCATTGTGTAGTTAGTTTTCTGGAAAAGTCAATCTTTTAGGAATTGTTTTTCAGATCTTCAATAAATTTTTTCTTTAAATTTCAAAAAAAATTATATATATATTACAGGCCAATAACCTTGATGAATATAGATGTAAAAATCCTCAACAAAATACTAGCAAACTGAATTCAACAGCACATTAAAAGGATCATTCATCATTATCAAATGATAATTTATCTCAGGGATACAAGGATGGTTCAATGTACACAAACCAATAAAAGTAACATATCACATTAACAGAATGAAGGACAAAAACCATATCATCATCTTAATAGATGCAGAAAAGGCATTTGACATAATTGAATATCCTTTCAAGGTAAAAACTCTTGACAAATTAGGCCTAGAAGGAATGTACCTCAATATAATGAAGGTCATATTTGACAAGTCCACAACTAATGTCATACTGAATGGTGAAAAGTTTAAGGCTTTTTCTCTAAGATCAGGAACAAGAGAAGGATGTTCACTCTCACTACTTCTAATCAGCACAGAACTGGAAATCCTAATCAGAGCGACAGGTAAAAGAAAGAAATAAAACGCATCCAAATGAAAAGGAAGAAGTTAAATTGTCTCTGTTTGTGGAAAATATGATCTTATATGTATAGAAAACTCCTAAAGATTCCATCCAAAAGCTGTTAGAACTGATAAATGAATTCAGTAAAATTGCAGGATACAAAAACCAACATACAAAAATCAGTAACGTTTCTATACACTAACAATGAGCTATGTGAAAAAGAAGTTTTAAAAACCCCATTCACAATAGCTACAAAAAGTAAAAAAAAAAAAAAAAAAAAAAAAAAAAACACTTAGGAATAAATGTAACCAGTGAGGTGAAAGATCTGAACACTGGAAACTACAAAATACCCATGACAGAAACTGAAGAAGACACAAACAAATGGAACAATCTCTCATGTTCATAGATTGAAGGAATTAAAATTATTAAAATGTTCATCCTACTCAAAGCAACCTACATATTCAACGCAATCCCTACCAAAATTTCAACAACACTTTCACATTAACAGAAAAAATAATCCTGAAATTCATATGGAACCACAAAAGATCTGAATAGCTAAAGCATTTTTGAACAAAACGGAAAAACAAAAACGAAGCTGTAGGCATCATAGCATCAGTAGGACAGTAACACCCAAGGTGTGGAGTCATCCCAGGATGGAGAAATGTTTCCAATACAAATGTAGGTCAACTTGAACTTGCCTCTGGCAAATGGGAGCCACAGTTGTAGCTCAAAGTGTCCAGTGCAATTCTATCACATCTTGCTCACTCACTAGCTTGGCAGAATCAACTATTCAGTGCATTTTGAGTAGCGGTTGCGAGTTGTGTTTTTCATTTGTGTTTTGTGCGGGTGTCAAGGGTAGTATGGGGGTTAGTATAGGCCCTTGCTACCCAGAGGTGATTTATAGACCATTAGCACCTGCCTCAACTCCAAGGATATGAATATGTTACAAATTCAGAAACTTGAGAATCGCCTCGACCCTACCAAATTAGAATCTGTATTTAAATAAAATCTCCATATGCACCTTAAAGTTGGAGAAGCTTTAAGTTTCTTAGAATTGTTAAGTTTAAAGAGAGAGAAGATAGCTATGTAGTGGGCAGAGTAGGATCAGTCCCTAATTTCTACTTGAAATATCCTTGTCTCAGATTCTCCATTAATTTAGAGATACCATTTCATCCCGTATGAGTAAAAGGCTACAACATCTTTTTACCCTCAAGTCACTTGATCAGCTGCCTTAATTATTTAAACTACGGCCCAGACATAGGAATAAAAAAACAAACAAACAAAAAACAGGCCAGGCGCGGTGGCTCATGCCTGTAATCCCAGAACTTTGGGAGGCCGAGGTGGGAGGATCACCTGAGGTCAGGAGTTCGACACCAGTGTGACCAACATGGAGAAACCCCATCTCTACTAAAAGTACAAAATTAGACAGGCATGGTGGTGCATGCCTGTAATCCCAGCTACTCGGGAGGCTGAGGCAGGAGAATCGCTTGAACCCAGGAGATGGAGGTTGCAGTGAGCCAAGATAGCGCACTGCTTTCCAGCCTGGGCAACAAGAGGGAAACTCTGTCTCAAAAAACAAACAAATGAAACACTCCAGGCATGGATGCCTTCAAAGCTACATATATATCACAGAATCTGTGTTTTACACATTAGCAAGATCTCAGACCTTTATGATTCCAGTAAACTTAGGGCTACGGATCCCTGACCACAAAGGATTGGAAGCAGCAAAGTAGGGCAAAGGGAAAGAAGTAAAATATGGAGTTGGGGTGAAGCTTACAATGAGAATTGATGGTAGAAAGAATAACTTTGACATTTTCATAGTTACTTAGATTTATAAATCTGTGCACACATCAAAACAATCACTCAGGTCTTAGAGAAATTGTACTCAACCCTGCCTGCATGTTAGAATCACCTACTTTTCTCAAGCCTCAATCTCAGAGATTCTGATCTAATTGGTTTGGAGTGGGATCCAGGCACAGGTGTTTTATTAAAGCTTCCCAGGTGATTCTCAGTGGTTTAGGGTCAGTCATCATAGGGCCCAGAGGCCTAAACATCTGAGTAGCCTCTAAATAGGTTCTTTACAGCTTGCTATAATCATTGACAATCAAAGACCCCAGGACTGGTTAGGATGACCTTGCTTACAGGATTTTCTTTTAAGAGGAAAACACTCTATATATTAGAGGTGATTTTGACAGAAAATAAGATAGCCTGGAACTAAATGATACACAAACATCAGTATAAGTCCTGTGTCATCGTTGGAGAAATCTAGAGGGCACTGGTGTGTTGAATTAGACACCCCCTATCACCCCCTGTTGACCCTCCCTCCATGTAGCCCAACATTTACCATGCCCATGAATCACCTGGGGGTCTTGTTCCAATACAGATTCCGACTTAGTAGGTCTTGGGGGAGGCTCCAGATTCTATCATTTTTATGAGCTCCAGATGATGCTATTGCAGCTGGTCCAGGGACCACACTTTGAGTCAAGGTCATCCTGATGGCCTTGACTACCCCTCAACCCCTTCTTTGGAACTCAAACAAGAAGAATGGCTTCCATGAATTCCACTGGGGTCTTTGATCCAGAACCACTGTGCCTGAAACTGTAGGCTTTCCTGAACTAACATCGTGTATTTTGTCCATCTCTTTTCTTAACTATTCCCTCCTCCCACTAGGCAATGTTATGGGAGGATTGGGGCCCATTGAGTTAGAAACAGGCTTAAAGAGCAGGTAGTTTGGCCCATTCATTACAAAACTACGGCACTGAGGCCAAGTTGGCAAAGGAGTTGCCTGGTTCACAGGTGATCGTAGTAAAGGCGAAACTCGATCTAAATCAGGACATGAATGCATCCATTAAGGGTTCTGTCAAAATGATTGCTTCCTGTAGCTTTCTGTGTGAAACATAGGGAAATCAGACTAATAAAGACTCAGACAGGAACATAAAATTCTAAAGCTAGGCTTATGGCCTTTATAGCCCTTAGATGGGGCAGATAACATGCCACGGAGGCTCAGAGACAGCTCTGAGACTATGCAATAGCTACTGGTTCCCCTCTTGTGGAATGTTCACTTAAAAAAGCTCTATAAGTTGCCCAATGAACTCCACAGTCATCCTTAATTCATTTTCATTTATTGGAACCCTTTCTCAAATAATTTTCCAAATCCCACACAAGAATGATATATATTCCTGCTCAATATTAAGAAGCCCTCATGCAAAACTGAAGAAATAAATTGTTCTTACAAAAGAAGGAAAAAGGAATTACATTCCCAGAACATTCTGCTTACCCAGACACACGGATCTGATTCTTGCTCCATTGTTTGTAGCATTCTCGGTCCTAGGGCCACTGATGTGGCTGGGTCAGTGGCCACACTGGCTCCTGGGTACCCCTTCCCTGGTCACAAAAGTCCGTCCCAGCAGCACTATTTAAACTGGACTTGTTATTTCTCACCTCAAAGCTCTGGCCCGGGCTAAGACCTCCCCAACAGAGCTTATTAGTGAGCTTTTCATCGTGCTCTGTGGCTATCTGGGTCTGGAGTCAAGAGCCATTCACAGGAAAATCAGCGTGAAACCTATAAGTTTGCATATTAAATACTAATACCACTAAGGGCTACAGTGGAAAAGAGGTTTGCTGAGCTTAAGGGCTCTCGCTCCACCCTCAACTGCCCTTGACTTCTCTCTTCTATGTTGTATTCCTGGTAAACCCCATTATATCTCGACTACCTTAGGCCACCTCAGCTCCTTCTTGGGAATTAGGCTGTCTGAATAGGCAAAGAGGCAGCTATCCAGCTGTCAGGTGAATCAGATGTCCTCATCAGATCTCTTAGTTTCCACTTTTGTGATATTTCAAAGGATCACAAATTATTTTCTTAGTGCCTGGTCAGAGAACCGGGAAAGAGCTAGAAGGTGAGACACCAAACTCCGTTCCATGGTGATGTTTGAACCAGGTTGGAGCTGGTTTCACATGTTTTTCACTGTGCATGACTTTCTTAATTGCCTTAGTGGGAATGTGTTACTGCAAAATAAAGTGAAATTGTTTTCCTTATTGCTTGTAATTTACAGAGGGATGGTTTTGATAATATAAACCAAGGACTTTTCAAATCCATTGATCTTAGGGTGGAAGGAGGGGTTTCTTTTTAAGTATTCATTTTGAGCTATGCTTTCACTAGTAAATTCAAAGCCCAAGGGGAAAAACCCATGTTTCTCCGTTTTGTAATAGCTATTAGATGTCCACAGCATCATCAGACCTGTGGAAAACGCATGCTTTGTGTATGGAAGACGGAGCGTCAGGAGTTGTCCTTTGCCAAGAAATGGACCCTGACACTCAAAGGCACAAGCTGGAGGAGATCCAGGCAACCCGGGAAAGCCCAGGCCTAACTCAGGCCCGCGTGGGTCTCTTCTGATCCCAGAAGATGAGGACTGGGTCCTGGCTCTGGGCATCCTAGTGTCGACTGTGAGTTCCCAGCAGAGGCCCATAGTCCCGGTCCGGCAGCCGAGGGAAGCGGCGGGGTCTCCCAGAAGAAGAAAGGGCCAAGGTCACCCCGGGTGACTCTCCAAGCAGCAGCGGAGGGCGGCGGTCGGGGTCGCTCGCTGCTGGCCGGGGCCTCGAGGAAGCCGCGGGTCAGCCAGGGCTGGGTCTCCGTTCCCAGGCGCTGCCACCGTTCCAGGGAGCCAGTCAGGCCGGGACGTAGCGCCTGCGTGGGACCCTCACTTGCCACCGGGACCCCCACAAACCCCGCCCCATCCTGCCTTACGCCCCGCCCCAAGGTCGTCCTCCCGACCCAGGGTCCCGCCCCAAGGCCGTCCTCCCGCCCCGCCGCTTGGTGGCGGCCGCATGCTGCCCGGATATAAAGCGTCGGCCCCACATCCCAGGGACCAGCGAGCAGCCTCGAGAGGCTCTGGCTCTTGCTTCTTAGGCGGCCCGAGGGTGCCATGGCCGAGTGCCCGTTACGTGGGGAGGAAGTCACCGACCACCCGGACCGCCTGTGGGCCTGGGACAAGTTCATATATTTGGACGAGAAGCAGCGCGCCTGGCTGCCCTTAACCATTGAGGTACAGCCAGCTCTGGAGCGGATGGCGGGGCTCCCCCGGGAGTTTGAGATGCCCTAGGAAGGGTGAGGCCTTGAGAAGCACCCACTGTGGGGCAGGGAGGATCCCCACAGATGAAGCCACTTTGCGCCGGGCTCTGGAGGATGAATAGGAGTTCTCCAGGCAGGGAAAAAGGGTGGGAAAACCGCAAAGGAATGTCGGCCAAAGGAGGGGACCCAGTGCCTGTGGAGTGTGACTATAATGTTGACTACAGCAGGGCTTTTCTGGGCTTCGGGGTCCTAATCCTTAAAAATGGGTATCTCTAAGTGACTCATCCATACGGCCGATTATCGGAATCATCTTAGGTGGGTCCCAGAAATCTGTATTTTAAAAAGAACCCTCAACAGCTCAAAAGAACACGTCAACCAGGCATAGCAACCACTGCCCCGGTGTGTGAAGTATTTTCCATGACCTCTGTGCTTTATTTAGCAAACAAATTTAACAAGTGATGTCGTAGTATAAGCGCCGGTATTGAATCAATATTGACTTTGTTTTATGTGTGATGCCTTAAGATGGGTCCTTAGTCCATGTTAAGTTTTTGTTAAACAAATATATAACTCTTTTACAAGTATTTGGATTTACTCGATGAAAAAGAGTCAAAAAATGTTCAAACTCTTTCCAAACATAGACTGAAGAAAACATAAAAATTAAAACAAATTAGAACATGTATGTCCAGTAGCAAACAATCAAAAATTATTGAGTGTTAACTGTGTCTCTACAGATGAGAAACTGAGGCACAAAAATGTACATTTGTCCAAGGTAGGGCTGCTATTAGGTAATGGGGTTGGAATTCTAGGCTGTTAACCACCACCAAAATTTGCATTTTTATTGGCACTTCAATTTTTTAAATACGTTTTTACTTTAATAATCAAGTTAAACATTTACTTTTTTAAAATCAGAATTTGAAGAAATAATCTGAAGATTCGGTGAATTTCTTTTTTTAAATCTCTGGTTGAGAAATCTCTTCAACGTGACACCAGAATCATAAACCAGACAGTTTTTCATATAATCATGATAAATGCCACACAAAAACCCACTAGCAAACTGTGGGACAGATTTTGCCTCACATCATTGAAAAGGCCAGTATTCTTTTTCTCTCTTTCTTCTTTGTCTTTTTTTTTTTTTTTTTTCTGTAGAGACAGGGTCTCGCTCTGTCACCCAGGCTGATCTGAAACTCCTGGCCTCAAGCAATCCTCCTGCCTCGGCCTTCCGAAGCACAGGAATTACAAGTGTGAGCCACTGCAACCCGCCAGAAAAAAAGTGTGCCTTTCATGGCCCTGTCTGGGTGGCTAGACACATGTGTGTGCTGGTGGTCCTGGCCCAGCCAGAGTCCCTGAGAGGAGCATGCATGGCCTAAGGAAGTGAGCTTCAGGGAACAGTAATGACCGTCATTTCATACTCGGACCCCTGCCCAGATGGGTGGGTGGCTGGCAGGAAGGACTCTGGTTTTCTGTGCCTGGAGGAGCCCTGGCAAGCGGAACCTGAAAGTATGCCCTGTCCTTTTCTTCTCCTCAGATAGAGGATAGGTTACGGGTGCTCTTGCGCCAGGAAGACATCGAACTGGGGAATCCCATGACCCCCACCCAGAGAGGCCCAAGCTTGCTGCCTATCTTGTGGCAGCTCTACCCTGATGGACGATACCGATCCTCAGACTCCAGTTTCTGGCGCTTAGTGTACCACATCAAGGCGAGTGTGCTTCTCCCAGGGATCCATCGGGTGATCTTGGGTTTCCCCTCCTCCGTGTCTGGCCTTAGTGGTTTATCTTCCCTTCATCCCAGTCCCAAAAGCATCAAAAATTGGGGGGAATGGACAACTGAGGATTTCTAAAGGACTTTCCCAGAGAGAAGATAGATCCTCTGAGGTATCTAACAGAACCCTACCTCCCCTTCCTCCCAGCCCCCCAGCTGGCCGCAGGAAGACATCTCCGGTGGGCAGCCACAGGCTGAAGGCTGGTGGGAGGAGGAGCAGTCTCCGAGAGCCCCTGAAATTCACACCTGGGTTCCTACCTGCTGTTTCCAGCTAGGGGAAGGCGCAGGAGTGAGGAATGGAGGGAGTGGAGGGCTCTGGCCGATCAATGCCTTCTCTGTCTCTCTGCCTCTCAGATTGACGGCGTGGAGGACATGCTTCTCGAGCTGCTGCCAGATGACTGAGTGTGGCACGGTGAGCTCCACTGACTGGGGCTTGACCCCTCTCAGTCCACAGTGGCTGTACCAGAAGGAAAGACCACCCCTTCTCCATGAAGGCAGTGCTAACCCCTCCCCGACTGCTGCCATCTCAGGCCTCCCAGGGATGGGAGAGTCTTCCTGGAGGCACCCATGTCTCTCCCTTACCACTTTGGGAGCCAAGGGCTTTGTAGGCAGCCCCCTTTATCGCAGCTGCTCATATCTACACATTACCTCACAACTTCACAAGTGTCAGCCAGCACTTTCAGTTCCCATTGCCTTTTGTTGTTTTTTTTTTTTTTGAGACAGAGTCTCGCTCTGTCGCCCAGGCTAGAGTGCAGAGGTTCAAGCTCTGCCTCCTGGGTTCACACCATTCTCCCGCCTCAGCCTTCCAAGTGGCTGGGACTACAGGTGCCCACCACCACGCCCAGCTAACTTTTTGTAATTTTTTTCTTTTTTAGTAGAGGCAGTGTTTTACCGTGTTAGCCAGGATGGTCTCGATTTTCTGACCTCGTGATCTGCCCGCCTCAGCCTCCCAAAGTGCTGGGATTACAGGCTTGAGCCACCATGCCCAGTCTTACCATTGCTTTATTAAATAAGCACTGGTGCTTGATAATATAACTGAGCCAGATATTAGATATGTTATTGAGTTTACATAAGATTACAAAACTCCAAAATGAGTTTTGAGGACGTACAGTGAGTGACATGTTCAGATTGCAGAGCCAGGTGTATTCTGACCATAAGCCTTCTGCCCTGTTCAGAATTGGCCTTGGCTCAGAAGGCCTCTGGGGGCCATCCCTGACCACGAGGCTTCCCACTTAGACTTGCTAGCCACTGCCTGGTCCTTTCCTTCACCCTTGACTCTGTCTTCTCTTGTCCTTTCCCAGGTCTCGCAGCACCTGTCTCCTTTCGCCCCAGGGCCTGAGTCTGGCCAGCCTACAGTGGGGATGTTATGTTTCTGTTCACCTTCGTTTACTACGCCTGTGTCTTCTCCTCCACCACGCTGGGGTCTGGGAGGGAACGGACACACAGAGGATGAGCTCTCCCCAGGGCCTGCTGGACCTGCCCGTAGCCCACTCTGCTCCCCTCAGCACTACCACTCCTGCCAGGGAGGACTCCATTTGGCAGAGCTTCTTCCAGGTGCCCACCTTTACCTGTGCCTCAGCTTTTCTCAGCTGGCTGATGCTTTTCAGCCTCTTTCTGCCCCTGCTGTCCCTCACAGCACTCCTGTTTCATGTTGCACACCCACTCAGCTCCGTGAACTTGTGAGAACACAGCCGATTCACCTGAGCAGGGCCTCTGAGACCCCGGACCAGTGGTCTCACATGGTGCTGTGCCTGCAAACCCTGCCTGAACACAGGTTCAGGTGCAGCTCAAGAAAAGGCCTGAAAGGAGCCCTTGTCTGCGCTCAGGACTCAGAAGCCTTTGCATCAGTGGTCCACAGCCCGGGACGCAGCAGGAGGCCAGGCCGGCGAGCCCTGTGGACGAACCCTCAGAACCCTTGGCTTGCCCATGTGGAAAAGGGATAGAGGTTGGGTTTCCCCCCTTTTATAGATGGTCACACACCTGGGTGTTATATGAGGTTGTGTGTGTCATGAATACTTTTTGTAATGATTGATTAAATGCAAGATAGTTTATCTAACTTCATGCTGAATCAGCTTCTATCCTTGACTTAGATTCTGGTGAAGAGAAGTGAGAATAGGCAGCCACCAAATAAAAAAATTCATGGATTTATTTATTTTACTTTGGAGATAAGGGACTACAATTTTTTTTCCCATGTAATCCAATGCTTAAAACCCCAGTGTTCTTGGAGGCATACGTTGAGAACCATTGGAGTAAGCAATCTCAAAAACGTCGGCAATGCCTGGTATTCAAGAGCCCCTGTGCCTCCATCTGGTCCTGCCCTCCTCACCCTCCTCATTCCCATGTGCCCTCGGCTCCAACCAGCGCTGCCTTCTCCTCGCCCAGGCATTCACCAGGCTCTGTCCTTGCACAGATACTTCTGTCCTCTCTGTTCACAATACCAGCAGAAGCCCCTCCTGCCTGAAACTGTCCCTGGCCACTCAGGCCCCAAGCAGACTCCCTTCCCCACCTCCCATGACCTGCAGTCACAGCAGATCCCACCCCTTGCCCTGTCCCCTTGCTCCCTTCTCAAGGCCCCCCTGCCCCTCCTGTATCTCCATAGACAGTAGCTGGACCTCAAATATTACCAGGGGATGCCTTCCAGAGAAGGGAATCCATCCTGTGTTGAATCCTGGCCCTCCCACTTTCATGTGTCTCTAGTCCACAGCTTTCTTGTCACAGGTGAACTTAGAGGGTTATTCTGAGGATTCAGCGGGATATATAACTGCAGTGTTTTAACAGAATTGTATAAGAAAAACACTACTTCTCCCACTTTACAGTCTCTGAACCCAGGTTTCTTAACCAGCACTAGACAGAGAAGAAACACTTGATGCCCAATGTGCCAGGGTTTGTGTCTCTTGTAACCCAGTCACCCTGCACCGCCCATGGCAGCAATGGAGCTTGGTCTGTGGGAGCAATTACTGTACAGATGCCTCTCAGCAGGGCCAAAACATGGAGAGGCGGAGCGGGGGGGTCATGGGCAATCAGGCAGCCGCCTCATTTTAGGAATAGGAATGCGGGGACCCAGGAAGAGGAAAGCTTTTGTGCCAGATTCTTTTGTTGACCAAATATTTGACCATCACCATGAACACTGCCAGGAACTGGGACATAGCAAGGAGAAGGCGAAGGCCCTACTGTCATGCAGCCTTAGTTCTGGAAAAAGATAAAAAGAAGGTGCGAAATCCCAGAAGAAAATAGAACAGGGGAACAAAGTATAGGGAGTTCGATTGGCTGGTAAGGAAATTCCTGTCTGTGGATGTGGTATTTAAGATTGGGCCTTGAAAAAGAGGGAGCTAGATTCTTAGGAAGAGGGGATGGCAAGCGCTGTGCAGATTTGATTTGCTGTGGAAATTAAAAACATAGCAAAAGGATTACTTCTTACTAAAAGAAATGCTGTTTTGTTAGAATAAATGACCCCAATAAATTAACTAAATGCAATGCAGAATCTCAGTTTTCCACCAGACTGACTCTAGGGTTTTGGCTGGAAACACAAAGTTGTTTTGCCAATGCATTCTAAATACCTCATAATTTTCCACATATATATATTTATATATAGAGAGAGAGATAGACACGGAGTTTCACTGTTGTTGCCCAGGCTGGAGTGCAGTGGCACGATCTTGGCTCACTGCAACCTCCACCTCCCAGGTTCAAGCGATTCTCCCACCTCAGCCTCCCAAGTACCTGGGACTACAGGCACCCACCACCACGCCCGGCTAATTTTTTTGTATTTTTAGTAGAGACGGGGTTTCACCATGTTGGTTAGGCTGGTCTCCAACTCCTGACCTCAGGTCATCCACCCACCTTAGCCTCACAAAGTGCTGGGATTACAGGCGTGAGCCACCGTGCCCAGCCTCCCTCTACATATTTTATTGCATATATATTTATCTATATTTTATTTAATTTCTTTCAATAACATGTTGCAGTTTTCAGAGTATAAGTTTTGCATTTCTTTTGTTAAATTGATTCCTAACTTTACTTTTTTTATTATGATTTTAAAAAATCTAATTAACCTGGCATGGTGGTATGTACCTTTAGTGCCAGCTACTTGTGGGGCTGAGGCAGGAGGATCGCTTGAGCCCAGGAAGTCAAGGCTACAGTGAGCCATGTTCCTGCCACTGCACTCCAGCCTGGGTGACAAAGCTAGACCCTCTCTCAAACAACAAAAAAGCGCAAACAAAAAAACTAACATGAAATTGCCCTCATAACAGACTTTTAAGTGTACAGTACAGTATTGCTTATGATATGAACATTGTTGTACAGTAGATCTCTAGAACTTTTAAAAACTAAAAAAAAGTTTTAGTCTTGCATGACTAAAACTCTATGCCCTTTAAAGAGCATATCAATTCAAGGTTCTGTTTCGTAAGTTGGATTGCTGAGCCATATGGTAGTTCTGTTTTTAATTTTTTGAAGAGTCTCCATACTGTTTTCCATAACAGTTACGACATTTTACGTTCTTACCAACTGTGCACAAGGGTTTGCCACAGCCTCACCAACATTTGTTGTTTTCTGTTTTTTTGATAACGGCCATCCTCACAAGTATGATGTGATATTTATTTTACTTATTCTGTTCCAATCACGGATGATTTTTCTTTTGTCTTCTTGCCTAATTACCCTGGCTAGAACCTCTAGAACTGTGTTGAATAGAAATAGTGAGAGTGGGCGAGGCTCGGTGGCTCATACCTGTAATCCCAGCACTTTGGGAGGCCGAGATGGGTGGATCACCTGAGGTCAGGAGTTCAAGACCAGCCTGGCCAACATGGTGAAACCCCCATCTCTACTAAAAAACACAAAAATTAGCCAGGTGTGGTGGTGGGTGCCTATAGTCCCAGCTACTTGGGAGGCTGAGGCCAGAGAATTGCTTGAACTCGAGGCGGAGGTTGCAGTGAGCTGAAATCCTACCACTGCACTCCATCCTGGGCGACAGAGCAAGACTCTGTCTCGGGACAAAAAAAAAAAAAAAAGAAAGCAAGCGTGAGAGTGGACATCCTTGCCTTGGTCCTGATCTTAGAAATCTTCATCTTTCACCATTAAGTCTGATATTAGCTATGGCTTCTTCATAAATGTCCTTTATCACATTGAGGAAGTTCCCTTCTATTCTCGGTTTATTGAGTGTTTTTTTTCATGCAGGGATGTTAGATTTTGTCAAATGTTTTTTTCTGCATCTGTTGAGATGATCATCTATTGAAATGTTGGTGTTTGTCCTTTATTGTATTGATATGGTGTGATACACTCATATTTTTTTTTGTATGTTGAACCGTTTTGCATTTCTGAGATGAATTTTAATGGGTCCTAGTGTATAATCTTTTTTATATGCTGTTGGGTTTGGTTTGCTAGTATTTTGTTAAGGGTTTTTTTTTTTTTTTTTTTTTTTTTTTTTTTGAGACAGAGTCTCACTCTGTCACCCAGGCTGGAGTAGTGCAATGGCACGATCTCTGCTCACTGCAAGCTCCGCCTCCCGGGTTCACACCATTCTCCTGCCTCAGTCTCCCGAGTAGCTGGGACTACAGGTGCCCGCCACCGCGCCTGGCTAATTTTTGTTGTATTTTTAGTAGGGACGGGGTGTTAGCCAGGATGGTCTCAATCTCCTGACCTTGTGATCTGCCCGCCTCGGCCTCCCAAAGTGCTGGGATTACAGGCGTGAGCCACCGTGCCCAGCCTGTCCTTTCATTTTTATTCATATAATTTAAGCAGGAGGGAAGGAATTACTACTACTACTGGTCTGCAACTAAAGAGATCAAGAATGTTGCAAGAATAACATAATTTGCTGTATTATTAAAAAATCAAACAGTTGGCTTGAGATGCTCACCTTAAAAAATATGGCATATAATCACAAATAATTAGGTCGATTTTTGCTCAAAGTTACAACTGCCTTTTTTCAACATCTCTACTTTCTTTGGCAACTGTTCAACAGGGTGACAGGCACCCCCACCTACGTTTGCTTCAGGCTATCTCAGAATGAATGTAGTCAGATGCTAATGTCACAATAGGAAAAACTAAACTTGAAGTAAAACTGTATCATTAGCTTAGTAATTACTTATAACAAAGGTCTTTGTATATATAAGGAAAACAGTAAAATATGTATATTATGCATTTTTCTCCTTGAATTTCTAGAAAATCCTTTTGTAAAGATGGATTTGTACATACCATATTCTGAATTTTATTAATCTGTGTCTTGATATTTTTTAAATGAACATCACCACCTTTGTTACAAGGAGCTCAGGGTAATGTGCCCAGGAGTTGGCAATGCTAGGCTGAAAGTGTGTGATGTCATACAGAATCAGGAAGCTGGGGTTTTATTTACTCCTAACCATCTACGATCTTAGCCCAGGAGAAAGCCTGGCCAGCCTCATTTGGCACCTAAGGTCAAGATAATAAATTCTGGATTTTTTTTTTAGGAGGCCGGGGGTGACAAGTACATACTGTTGTGTAATGTTACACTAAGCAAAAAACAGCAGCCACTCAGAGTCCTTTACTGTGAAGTGTAGGTAACATTGTGTGGTATGCCTTGATTGAGGAATTAAAGGTAGTTTAACTGAAGATGTTGAGGAAACTTGGTTCTGGTTTTAGTACACCAGAATAACTTTTTTTCAATTTTAGAAAACCAAGGAGGTTGGAAAAACTAGAGGAATTGGCCGGGCGCGGTGGCTCACACCTGTAATCCCAGCACTTTGGGAGGCCAAGACGGGCGGATCACGAGGTCAGGAGATCGAGACCATCCTGGCTAACACGGTGAAACCCCGTCTCTACTAAAAAATACAAAAAACTAGCCGGGCGAGGTGGCGGGCACCTGTAGTCCCAGCTACTCGGGAGGCTGAGGCAGGAGAATGGCGTGAACCCGGGAGGCGGAGCTTGCAGTGAGCTGAGATCCGGCCACTGCACTCCAGCCTGGGTGACAGAGCGAGACTCCGTCTCAAAAAAAAAAAAAAAAAAACTAGAGGAATTAGGGGATACTTTTTTATGGGTTCATTTATAAGAAGAAGAGAACTCACCATAAATACTTTGTGAGATTTGTCCTGTCTTAAACTTGAATTGTAATATGAGTAATGCTTAAGGGAATTTAATAAAGAAGGAAAGCTAAAAAAAAAAAAAAAAAAGAGAGAGAAAGGCAGTTGGTCCAAAAAGTGATCCCAGTGGACTAGCTAGTGTGAAGTGTGATGAACACAGATTATCTCCTTTAGGCCTTACGAAGAAGTAAGTACTCTTGTTACCTCCAAGTTCTTGGTGAAGAAACAGGCTCCAAGACTAGAAGTTACTTGCCCCAAGTTAGTAAGTGGTGTGGTCTGGATGTTGCCAGAATCTACCCTGTTTCTCCCTTCTGGTCTTTGTTTATTCAACTCAATCTTTGGCCCTGAGCTAGGTGCAGAGGGTATGCATTCTAGTACAGAGGGAAGTCCCGTGATGGAAAGAAACAAGAGCAGAGTGATCAGGAAGGCAGGAAGAGCTTTGTGTGGGCCCTTCAGGCAAGGCCCCTCTGGGAATTCCCCATTTGAGGTCTCTTTTTCAGCCAAGTGGAAGAGATGGACTGACACAGCCATCTCTGATCCAGGGGAAAGCAGCTTACTAGAGAAACCTGATAGAATTGCTGAGCAGATCTGGCCTTTTGAGGTTTGCAGGCAGGAATTCAAAGTGGAAATTGTCAGCCTGTTTTTATGAGTATTTTGTCTATCAATATTTTTCTGTCAGGTTTAGAAAATAAGAAGGGAAAGTGGGTTCCACCAAATGTGGCATTTCACCTGGCAAGTGATACAGAAGAGCGGGGCAGACAGTCTCCGTGTGTGAAGGAGTTTTTGGAACACGGAATCTAAGCTGTTGAGGGATGAATGAAGTGTGGAAACAGCCATAAAGAATCTTTGGATATTCAGGAAAGAAGTCCTTTGTCAGTGTTTCTCCACATACTTATCTGTGTTTTCGCCATGGTTACGTTGTTTTGTACTTTATTTTGTTGTTGTTTCTGCTAGGCAGAAATGTTTTATTTTTTAACATTGTCATCCTATATATTGCTTTTCTTTTGTGTATTCTGGGTTTAGGTTTTTTTTTTTTTTTTTGAGACTGAGTCTTGCTCTGTCTCCAGGCTGGAGTGCAGTGGTGCAATCTCGGCTCACTACAACCTCCGCCTCCCGGGTTCAAGCGATTCTCCTGCCTCAGCCTCCCAAGTAGCTGGGACTACAGGCGCCCGCCACCACGCCCGGCTAATTTTTTGTATTTTTAGTAGAGACAGGGTTTCACCATGTTGGCCAGGATGGTCTCGCTCTCCTGACCTTGTGTTCCACCTGCCTCGGCCTCCCAAAGCGCTGGGATTACAGGCGTGAGCCACCGCACCCGGCCCAGGTTTTTCTTAATAAGGACTTATCTGCTCCACAATAACAAATTTCCTTCATGTTTTCGTCTATCCTTTTGTCCTTTCCTTTGTTTAAATCATTAATCTATCTGGAATTTACTTTTATATGAGAAATGAAGCAGTGATCCAACTTTTTTAGGCAAATGGCTAGCCAGGTGTCATGACACTGTTTAGTGACTAATGTATCCTTTGGCAGTGCTTTGAAATGCCACCTTGATTGTGTAAGGAAGGCAAAAGTTCACCTGTACCCTCTTAACATTTTCGGCTGGGCTAGAGAATTAAATTGACGTAAAACAGATTCATAGGAGAAAAGCGTATTGATTTCATATAAGTTTTCTGTGACACAGGAGCCCTCATAGGAAAACAAAGACACAAAGAAACAGTTAAACACTAATTTTGGACAAAGAGTAGTATATGGTGAAAATGTGACCAGGCAAGGGGCCTTGGGCTAGGGGAGTTACTTGTGGCTGAAGGAGAAAGGTTCATTTATGATGTTAGTTTATACGGAATTCTCTCAGCCCCAGTGATGTGTTACTTTCCTTCTGATAGAGGGAGGACATCTTCCACATGGAGGTTTCTCTCTGCTTTCAGGAGGAGAAAGGAGAAGGCAGAGTGCTCTTTGTCAACGGCCATTAGATAAAATAATCGTTATGCCAAAGTGGGACCTGCCTTCATTCATGAGTGAAATTTCCACTAGTATTTTCAGTTCCCTCTCAGCCTGTTCCATTTTACTGCTCTGAGGCCTGCACGTGCGTGAGCACCACCAGCGTTAGCTGCTGCAGCTCTGGGTTGCTTCTTGATGGCTGCTAACCCTAGTGCGCCCTCACAGCTCTCCTCGTTCAGATTTTTCCCAGCTTTTCTTACATCTTAAATTCCCCGTATCAATTTGAGGTTCAAATTGTCCAGGTACAAAACTCTTTTAAGTTCTTTGTTGTGATTGCATTACATTTATAAATAGGCTTAGGGAGATATTATATCTTTGCGATAACGAAGCCTCCGATTGATTTAGGCAACACTTTTCCATAGCCCTGTGTACCACTAAGAGCTTTACAAATGCTTACTTAACCCGATATGTTAATCTGTACAACAGCCCATGAGATGGCTATTTTTATTGTCCCTGTTTTACAGATGAGGAAACTGAGGCATAGAGGTAAATTGTTCAATTTACATGACTATTTTAAGATTTTTAGGTTTATTCAAGACTTGTTGACTGTCCTTCAGAATTTTAAAATTTGCTTCATATAAGTATTTTACATGTGATTACCCATTTTTTTTTTTTCTAACTGACTTGTGTCTATATAGTAGAAAACTGTTGGGTGTTACGTGTTAAATGTATAAACACTTGTTGAATTCTCTTATTGGTTCAGATATATTCTGGAAAGGTTGTTTTTCTTATATAATTCAGAAGGTCTGCATTGCACTTTTAGAGCTTTTATTATTTTTTTTGAGACAGGGTCTCACTCTGTCACCCAGACTGTAGTGCAGGGGCATGATCTCCCCTCACTGCAATTTCCACCTCCCAGGCTCAAGCAATTCCACTGCCTCAGCCTCCTGAGTAACTGAGATTATAGGCGTGCGCTACAACCGCCCGGCTAATTTTTGTATTTTTAGTAGAGATGGGGTTTCACCGTGTGGGCCAGGCTGGTCTCGAACTCCTGACCTCAAATGATCCACCGACCTCGGCCTCCCGAAGTGCTGGGATTACAGGCGTGAGTCACCATGCCCGGCCCTTTAGAGCTTTTATATGGCCGTTCTGTTTATTGTTCTACGACCTCTCCCAACTGTCCCCTGTGAAGGATGAGGAAATAGCATCCTTGTGCTTCCTCTCTCCTCCTGTCCATATCTCCTGCTGCCAGTCTTGGTTAGTTTTTTTATGAGTCTTATTTCTTCTAGTTTTTCCTTTAAATAATATGTTCCTAGTTCTGTGACTTGATCTTTCAACTGTATTTTCTGGACTTCTTTCCATGGGAAAACCTACGTACTTTACCTTTACCTTCTCTCTTCTCCCCTTCCCAATGTTTGGAAACACTGTTATTTTTGTATTTCCTGGAGGTCAGAAGGGTGGGACTAAAAGTTCCAATCCTGTAATCACATGGTAGGTTGAAAGGGGTTTATTATGAAGAACAAAAGATGCTCCTCTCACTCCTATCACTTAGAAAATTCCAGAGGTTTCAGGAGCTCTATGCTAGGATCTGGGGATGGAGACCAAATCTGTATTTCTTAATGTATCACAATGTTACAGAAACTTAACAGCAAAAGGAGCCTGGGCCAGAGCCTCTGGGCCCAGGCAATGTGAAAGAGTCCACTATTTAAGGGGCTACTTTGTCTGGGGTATATACCCTGGGGTTCCTTATACGACACAGACACATGAGGAGTTTAAGAGCAGAGGTCTAGGCCGGGCGCGGTGGCTCAAGCCTGTAATCCCAGCACTTTGGGAGGCCGAGACGGGCGGATCACGAGGTCAGGAGATCGAGACTATCCTGGCTAACACAGTGAAACCCCGTCTCTACTAAAAATACAAAAAAAATTAGCCGGGCGTGGTGGCGGCGCCTGTAGTCCCAGCTACTCGGGAGGCTGAGGCAGGAGAATGGCGGGAACCCGGGAGGCGGAGCTTGCAGTGAGCCGAGATCGCGCCACTGCACTCCAGCCTGGGTGACGGAGCGAGACTCCGCCTCAAAAAAAAAAAAAAAAAAAAAGAGCAGAGGTCTAATAAGTAGAAGAGGAGAGAAAGAGAAACAGCTTCCTCTATAGAGGAAGGGGTCTCCAAGTGGAAAAAGGACAGTTGGTGGTGAATGCTCCGAGTTTCATGGCCCAGTTGAGGAGGCGGTATCCGATTCATATAGGACTCACACATTAGTTTTGGCGGGGAAGGCTGGTCACCCCGCACGGATCTTACGCAAATGGGCTTCCCAGTTGATTGGCCCCATCCTGTCTGCTCCTTACAATACATGTGGCTGACAGAGAAGTCTGCCACCTTGCACATGTCTAGGCCTAAGTTCCCGCCAGCATTCACCCGTGCAGGCTCCCAGCTTGCAGGCTGCATTAGTTAGAAAATGATTTGGGGCTACTTTCATTAAAAAGAAAAGGCTGGGCTGGGCACGGTGGCTCACGCCTGTACTCCCAGTACTTTGGCAGGAGATCACCTGAGGCCGGGAGTTCAAGACCAGCCTGGCCAACATGGAGAAACCCCATCTCTACTAAAAATACAAAAAATTAGCTGGGCGTGCTGGCACATGCCTGAAATCCCAACTACTCAGGAAGCTTAGGTAGAATCACTGGAACCCAGGAGGCGGAGGTTGTGGTGGGCCGAGATTGCGCCACTGCACTCCAGCCTGGGCAACAAGAGCGAAATCCTGTCTCAAAAAAAAAAAAGAAAAGAAAAGCCTTACTGAGGACTCCCATGCCCTTGCTATCTGCCTAAATAATTCCTTTTTAACTCCCATATCACTATGGTGAGGTGGGGTGAGAGGTTCTCTGGAGTGCATCTTCTGTGGGGCACCGCCATGCCCCATCCAGCACTGATGCCAAGTGCCAGGGCTGACCTCAGCAGAGGCTTGGGTGTGGACCAGCCAGATGGCAGCTGGAAAGGGGTCACAGCAAACAGCTGGGGCAGAACAAGCAGTAGGATCCCAGGTGAAGCCAAGTCACCCAGGCCCTGGGAGTCACCAGGCACAGAATATGCGTTGTTCTGCTGCAGACCTCAGCAGTGAGGCCAGGAGAGCACGCAGACCACCAGCAAGTGCAGGACGGCACCCAGGAGGGGCAGCAGATCCCAAAGTGTGCTTCCCTGGGGACCAGCCTGGGGCTGGGGGCCCCTCCCAATGCTACAGGACTAATGGTGCTCTAAGGTCAAGGAGCAGAGGTGTCCTAAGTGGCAGGGATGAGGGCCTATTTCCCAAGGAAGAAGCAGCACCCAAGCTCTGCTTCCCATGGAACTGATGGCTTCCTTCCCTCATCCTGGGAGCCTGAAACTTCCCCCCTTGCAGTTTGCATGCTGGGTTCTGGACAGAAATAGTCATAATTAAGCATTGATCAGGCTGCACTTAGACCCACTTTCTTGTTGCTGAAAGTCACATAGCACTCTAGATGGTGACCATTTGCATACCCGATGTTTCTACAGATAGGATTTCTGACTTTAGGATTATAAGACTGACTGTTTAATAATTTATTTGTATCCCTTTTGTTCCTATAGACAGGATCTCTGACATTAGAATAAATCACTTAAGATATTTTTCAGAGTCTGAATTCCAGCAACCAGTTTGAAGACCCCCACAGAGGACCAAGCATGAGAATACAGCGGCTTCATCTCCCTGTCCCATGATGTCATCCTGCACTTTTCAACCAATCAACAATCTCCACACTTCGGCCCATTCCTAATCCAAACTTCTCTGGGAGATGGATTTGAGGTTTCCTCCTATCCCCTCCTTCGGTGACCCTACCATTAAACTGCTTTCTCTGCTGCAACCCAGTGTTGGGATATGTGCACATTTGACAACAAACCTATTACAATTACACAGACCCCAAATGTCCAGGCACTGGACAGCTGGCATTCCCAGGCCCCACCCACCTGGTACCCAGGAAGTCTGTGCAGCCTTCATCATTGCACTTGTGCCCAGCCTGCCCTGTAAGAAGGCAGCTAAAGGACTGAATTCTCTCTCCTGGATGCAGACACTCACCACCCACTGTGTGTCCAGCAGAGCCCGCTCCTTTCTGGGGGGCACGTTTCTGTGGGTAGGAAAACAATGCCTCCTTCCCTCTCTGGCTCTGTCAATTTCCCATTTAACAATAAAAACCTTCCCTAGGCCGGGCGCGGTGGCTCACGCCTGTAATCCCAGCACTTTGGGAGGCCGAGGCGGGTGGATCACGAGATCAGGAGATCAAGACCATCCTAGCTAACACAGTGAAACCCTGTCTCTACTAAAAATACAAAAAAATTAGCCAAGCGTGGTGGCAGCCACCTGTAGTCCCAGCTACTCAGGAGGCTGAGGCAGGAGAATGGTGTGAACCCAGGAGGCGGAGCTTGCTGTGAGCCGATATCGCGCCACTGCCCTCCAGCCTGGGCGACAGAGTGAGACTCTGTCTCAAAAAAAAAAAAAAAAAACACTTTCCTAACTCTTGACTGGTGTCATCATGAAATCCTTCTCTGTTGGCTGGGATGCATGCTGCGTGACACACCTTCTCCTGCACACACCCCCGACTCAGGCCAGTGGGAGGGAAGGCAGGCTAGGGGAAGAGGGTTCCTGAAAGACCAGGCTGCCAGATCAACATAAGCTGCTCAGCAGAAGGTACAATGCCAGCCTGCAGTGCTCACCCCAGCCCCTGTTCACGGGGCCTCCCTTTAACCATGCCAACACTGTGGAATCTCAACTCTTACCCCAAGGCTCCCTCTTCATGCCTCTTGTGTACACCACACATGCAAGTGTTTGTGCAAGTGTTTATCTAGGGTAGTGATTCTCAGCCAGGGCAATTTTGCCCCCTCAGGAGCCATCTGACATTTTTGGTTCTCACAAGTTGGGGTCAGGGGATGCTTCTGGCATCCAGTGGGTGGCAGCCAAGGATGCTGCTAAACATTCTACAATGCCCAAGACAGCCCCTCGCCGCAACACCACTGGCCTTGAGCAAGTCCGCTCCAGGCAAACACTGGCGTGCCTTATGTACCATGCTAAATTGTGATTGACGCTTCCTAATATTTTGTCATACAGAAATGCTTCACTTGAAAAAGTTTGTTTTACACTGTCTTTTGCTTACACCTGTGTCTTACTTGGGTTTTTTTGTACCCCACATTCATGAACATATTTCTCCAAACTTTCTATGAATGCTTTTACAGATTTTGTAAGGTTGGGATTTTAGCCCATGGGTAATTTTTTCTTGTGAATGACATGAGGGAGGGAATCCCCTCTCCTTGCCACCACTGCATGGTCACCCTGACCTGCACTGTATCGTCCGCTTCTTCCTGGTCACAGTAGCGGCCCCGCTCAGTACCTTGGCCCCCTGCCCCATCCCTCCCTGCTCAAGGACTCTGCTCCTCTGTCATGTCATCTCTCCCACACATGGGCCCTTCGTCCCTTGCACCTGCATTCTGCATCTCCTGCACTGACACGCTGTTGCACTGTCTCGTTTTGGAAGCTCTCCCTTACTCCCGGTTCTCCTGTGACCACCACGGCTTTCCTGCCCTTTCACAGCAGGGCTTCACCCAGAGCCCGCACGAGTCTCCTCCCCTTCCTTACCTCCCGCCAGCGTCCTGCTGCTGAATGGACTGATTACAATTTCCTTCCCAGTGTGGAAAAATATGAAAAGGAACATTAAAATGTTACCTTAACATTTCGATACCGGAAGCTGCATTTCTATGCTAGAAAGAGGCCAAAGAGAAGCTCCAATTCAGCACAAAAGTGGACAGTGTGCAATAAAGTTTAATTAACCAGTACTGCGAGGCCACCTTCATGGACTAGCATCCTTTCGTGAGCTGAAGAACTGAACAAGCAGAAGCACAGGCCAAACCCGTCCTTCCACGCTCCCCACTGTGCAGATGGGCTCACTGAGGCTCTGGCGTACACTACTGGCTCAGCACTGGATCTATTTCGGGCCAAAGTGTCAGCAGAACTGATACCCACAGGGCATCCGAGTCCATATCCAGACTGGGCTCCCTCTGCGGCCGTCTCTTAAACCGAGCCACTGCCTGCTGATGGTGAGTTTCCAATCACGAGCTGCACTGGGGGTGCCGGAGGCCTGGCTGGGCACACATCCCGGTGGGTATGAAGGGAATTTGGGAGTGGCATCTAGAAGATCAGCATGAGGGGCACAGAGGAGAAAGAGAACCCACAGCTTGCAGCCAGCAGGGGAAACTGGCTCAGCGCACAGACAGGGCCCCTAGTGAAGTCCATCCAGGCCAGTTGCCCTAAGTGCAGATCCAAGCAGGACAGGACAGGACTCATAACTGAGGAAAATGAGAGAAGCTGAGTGTTCAGGGGCCCCACTGTCTCCTGCCTGCAAGGAGGCTATGCTGGGTGTGCAAACAGAAGACGGTACATGAAGATCCTCACTGAGGGGGCACGAGGAGACACCAGGCCAGAGGGGCAGGGCCAGCAGGGCCTGGGAGAAGACCAAAGGAGATAGTGAACTATGAAGGAGCCTGGCACCCCATCCAAGCTGCTGGGGTCAAAGGCAAACCCAGTGCCAGCCCCTCCAATGGACCAGGCCCTGCCTGGCCTGCTCCAAGCTGCAGCCCATCTGGGAAGAGCCCTCTGTGGGTCAGTGCTGGGTCCTCGAAGGCCACCGTCGCATGGCACCTCAGTGCCATGGTTAAGTCTAGGGACCTGAGATCATTAGATGTGAGCTTGATCACTGCTATTTCCTGGCTGTACGGTCTCAAGGAAATCATTCCCATCCCCAGAGTCTTAGTCTTTTCATTGTGAAATGGGTCATTAACATGTACACCTCACAGAATTCTCACAAGGATTAAATGATGAATCTTATTCGATGAGATCCCATGCTTTAGGAACTTATTATAGGGGCCCACCCACGGTGGACCATCACATCCAAGGGGCTGGGGAGCAGAGGTGACAGGTGGCTATGTAAGAAAAATCTCAGGAAACAGCAGGGAGGAGGAGGAGGCCATGCCGTCTTTCTGAAAAGAGGAGACGTATTCTCGCTTTCGTCTGATCCCTGCACCGAGAGGCACGGGCCCCCAACATACCAGCCACTCCCACTGTCAGTCTTTCCTCTCCGGCTGATATGTGAGGACCAGCTGCTCCATGGAGTCGATCTGCAGGAGAGGGAACAGCCATCAGAACCTCTGGGAGATGCTCCTCCAGTTGGCCTTAAGGGCCGCCCATGCAGGCTGGCAGCAGCAGGCAGGGGCGAGGCAGGTGGGAACTCCGGCTTGTGGATTTCCCTAGCCCAGGGAAGGCAACCCTCCCTCCCTCACCCATTCTGCCTACATCCCACATGGGAACTCATGTACTGATCCACCCATACACATTCAGGCCTCCTTGAAGGAAGACTTGAGCAACAGGAAGAGGAGAGACAAGAACCCCGAGGGGGCCAGGGGTACAGAAGAGAGAGGGCCACGGCAGTCACCAGGGGCCACCTGTCGCTTTCACCTGGAACCACCACACACTTGCCTGGCCGTGGTCCACTATTTCCCAGAAACTGGAATCCGCTGCTCGGTACTTCCTCCCGGGGTAGAGCTGCCACACGGGGGGCAGCTGGGAGAAGGGCATCTGGCTGGAAAAGAGTGGCTCCCGGGTATGCACTGCCATCTGCCACAAGTGCACCGTGATGCTGGGTTCATACTGAAGGGACCGGAAAGGAGGCGGCAGATCAGGGATAGGGTTCCCTGCCAACTGGGCTGCATACTAGCAATGCAGGCCTAGATGCCCCGGCCCGGCCAGTGGGCTGCCAGGGTCAGAGGTAAATGTTTTCAGAATTCCAGACCAAGAGCCTTGGCACTGGTGCCTGTGGCTACATCTAGGATGACTGGGGCTCTTCTGGTCTCCTCTGACCTGCACCCTGCCTCGCCCCACTGCAACCCCCAAATTTAGCCACTGTTTCCAACCTGTCACCACCCTGGGTTAAAGCTAAGTATTCTCTTGGGGCTCCATCTCTGCCATTGCCATAATTTTTAAATCTTCGTTTTAAAAACAAGGTATCCATGGACTCCTGGATCTGAGGGTGATAGATTTTCCCCCCAAAATATACCGCAGTTCTGATCATGACCTTCACATACTTACAGTAAATATACAAAATAAGACTGGGAGCAGTGGCTTATGCCTGTAATCCCAACACTTCGGGAGGCCGAGGCAGGAGGACTGCTTGAAGCCAGGAGTTCAAGACCAGCCTCGGCAACATAACGAGACTCTGTCTCTACAAAAAATAAAACATTAGCTGGCCATGGTGGCATGTGCCTACAGTCCCAGCTACTCGGGAAGCTAAGGTGGGAAGATTTCTCGAACCCGGGAGGTAGAGGCTGTTGTGAGCTATGATCACGTCACCGCACTCCAGCCTGGGAGACAGAGAAAGACCCTGTCTCAATATAAATACATAATAATAAAAATAACAAAATTAGGCTGGTACTGGAAGTTAGAAAGATGAAAGGAAAAGTAAAACCAAAGCTTCTTATGTTATGCAACAAAATGGAAAGTCTTTTACACAATTTTCGAAGTATTTGTCGTTAGTGATAAAACGTCTTTTTGAATTAAGAATATTAGTGCTTAAAAAAACACGTTGTGATGATTTTTCTCAGTTTGTTGTCCTAGCTTTTTTACGGACTGCTTTTGCAAAGAGAAATATTTTAAATTACGTGGCAAAAATCTCTCCTTCTCTGTGTATTCTGACTTTAGATCAGAGATCAGCAAACGAAGTCCGGCTTGCCATCTGCTTTTGCAAATAGAGCTTTATTGTAAATAAACTAAGGCTCCTTCCCTCATTCCTTTACCGTTGCCTTTAGCTGCTTTTGCACTGCAATAGTAGAGCTGAGTAGCTGCAAGAGCATAGCTCTCAAAGTGGAAAATGTTTACTATCAGATCCTCTACAGAAAAAGTTGGCTGCTCTTTGCATTAGATGTGCCCAGGAAGCTTAATTCCCACCCTAAGACATCGATCTATTTTTAAGAAAGAGGGAAAAAAATACTAAGTAGGTCCCTTATCCCACCTATGGCTAAGTTATTTGAAGAATAACTTTCTATTTGAAGAATTCTATTTCCATTGAATCATTTAAAAAAAAAAAAAAAAAAAAAAAAAAAACCAGAACTGTTTTTAAGAGTACAGTTCGGTGGCACTAAGTGCATTGACATGTGGAACCGTCAGCACTACCCACCTCCAGAACTTTTTATCTTCCCAACTGAGACTCCATACCTGTTATTAACATTAACTTCCCATCCCCGACTCCCTCCAGCCCCTGGCAGCCACCACTCCACTTTATAAATGAAACCACTCTGAGTACCTCATACAAGAGACTCTGTCCTTCCGTGACTGGCCTACTTCATTTAGTATAATGTCTCCAAGTTTCATCCATGTGCCTGACTTTCCTTCCTTTTTAAGTGTGAATACTTCATGGTTTGTGTTTTGTTTACCCATTCATCTATCAATGGACACTGGGACTGCCTCCACCTTTTGGCTAGTATGAATGATACTGCTGTGAACATGGATGTACAAATACACGCTTAAGTTCCTGCTTCAAAGTCTTGTGGGTATACACCCAGAAGTGGCATTGCTGGATTGTGCCGTAATTCTCTTTTTTGAGGAATCCTGTTTTCCATAGCGGCTGCACCATTTCACAGTCCTCTCCATTAACACTTTCTCAGGCTTTTGAAAAACTTAAAATATTTGCTCCACAATTTTTGCATGCTTTATTTAGTGTATGTACAGAAAGGCCTTTCCATGTTCTCCACCAACGTTTTTTGAAAGAACCTATTTGAAGATTTTTTAGGAAATGCGTTATATTGTTTAAAATGTCAGTGAACTGGCTGGGCGCGGTGGCTCGCCTGTAATCCCAGCAGTTTGGGAGCCAAGGTGGACAGATCACTTGAGGTCAGGAGTTCAAAACCAGCCTGGCTCACATGATTAAACCTTGTCTCTCCTAAAAATAACAACAAAAAAAAAATAGCCTGTAATTCCAGCTACTCAGGAGGCTGAGGCATGAGAATTACTTGAGCCTGGGAGCTGGAGGTTGCAGTGAGCCGAGATCACACCATGCACTCCAGCCGCAACAGAGCAAGACTCTCTCAAAAAACAAACAGGCAGTGAATTGTTTACAATGACCTAAATGTTTGGGTTTTTTTGTTTTGTTTTTTTGTTTTTTTGAGACGGAATCTCGCTCTGTCACCCAGGCTGGAGTGCAGTGGCGCCATCTCAGCTCACTGCAAGCTCCGCCTCCTGGGTTCACGCCATTCTCCTGCCTCAGCCTCCTGAGTAGCTGGGACTACAGGCGTCCGCCACCACGACCAGCTAATTTTTTTGTATTTTTAGTAGAGACGAGTTTTCGCCATGTTAGCCAGGATGGTCTTGATCTCCTGACCTCATGATCTGCCAGCCTCGGCCTCCCAAAGTGGTGGGATTACAGGCGTGAGCCACCGCGCCTGGCCTTAAATGGCATTTTAAATATCCGGATAAACTTTCACTATATTACACTAAGGTACAGCCAGCTCCCCATTTCCATAGATACTGCACCCATGAATTCAACCAACCTCAGATTAAAAATATTTGGGGGAAAAAAAATTCCACAAAGTTCCAAGAAGGAGAGCTTGAAGTGATGTGTAGGTGTAGCATTAGGTGTTATTAGTAATCTAATTTCAAATATAGGAGAGGATTGTGCTGAGGTTGTATGTAATTACTACCCATGTAATTTTCTATCAGGGACTTGAGCATCCACAGTCGGCCCTGGAATCAATTCCCGCCCTCACCAGAGACTCTACTGTATTTACTTTATCCCTCAAAGACCGGCTGTGATCTAAAGCCCTCATCTACGGCCTTTTCCTGAGTGATTATCATTATCACCTGGGGAGCTTTTGAACAGCAAAGAATCTAGGACTCCACCCAAGCCTCCTGAATTAATTTCCAGAATCTGTTATCAGTCAAATGCTTCCCCAGGCCAGTCAGGCGGTGAGCCACGTACATGAGCATGTCTGTGACTCACTTGCCACAGAGGTATATTATTCTCATTTTGCAGATTAGTAATCTGAAACCAATCTCACATTCATCCTATTGGCCCACCTGGTGCCTCCAGGTTGCAATGCTTTTGCTTATACTACTCCTGCCTCCTTTCTAGACCTGGAGAACTCCTACTCATCCCACAAAGCCCAGCTCAATAGCTGCCCCATTTGTGAACCTTCCCAGCATGCACTGGAAATGGCACTAAGCCCTGAGCTACCTTAGTCTCGGCTTCACCAGGCAGGACCATATTACCTCATGTGGATAAGTTTGTGCCTGTGGTCCCTTCACGGGGGTGTTCCTGGGGCCAGGGCATTGCTGCGCTCCTAGACCTGCACAGAAGAGTTTTCCAGCGCGGGTAACAACGGCCCTCTCTGACCCCCACCGCGGTCCCACACGGGCAAGGGTCAGTGCGCAGCCCTCCCACAGCCTCCCCCCGTGCCCAGGACTCACTGTGCTGCCCTGGGAGGCGCTGCCCTGGGTGTTTGAGGCCCTGGCCCATTCCCTATGCGAGGGACTGAACCGCACGACCACAGTCACCCAGGTCCTCCCCTCCTCGTCTTCGTAGATGCCAGGCTTCTGGATCCACAGACGGTCAGGGGGCGTCCCTAGGCGCACAGAAGCTTCGGAGGCCATGGCAAGTCTGCACCCGGGGCCGCCTCGAGGCTCACATGTGTTGACCTTTCAAGGTGCGCAATCTCCTTAAATGCAGCAGCTCCCGCGTGGGTGGGGCCAGGGCCGGCAGTGGGGGCGGGGCCAGTCGGGGAATGGGGGAGGGGGGAGGAGGGGAAGGAGGGCAGAGGAGCGGGGAGGAGGAATAAAGGTT
The DNA here is from genome assembly GCF_003255815.1 of Theropithecus gelada. NCBI lineage: Eukaryota > Metazoa > Chordata > Mammalia > Primates > Cercopithecidae > Theropithecus > Theropithecus gelada. The sequence continues at coordinate 97,165,934 of NC_037675.1, read as the reverse complement.
GCTTAATATATGGGGATCCCCTATGCCATGTCAGGCATTTTTCATAGGGTATCTCACTGACATCTCCCAACAACTCCATAAACTAGAGACTGTCACCCACATTTCATAGATGAAGTATCAGAGGCTTGAGTGGCTTAGTAACCTGAACGAAGTGGGTAGCAGAGGAGGAAGAGGTAGCAGAAGCAGAGGAGGGGGAGAAGGGGGGAGGAGAGGGAGGAGGGGGGAGGAGG
>NC_037675.1:97069931-97165306 GCF_003255815.1 Theropithecus gelada | reverse complement strand
AAGAAGGAATGAAGGAAGGAAGGAAGGGAGGGAGGAGGGGGAGGAGGGGGGAGGAGGGGGAGGAGGGGGGAAATAAAAGCAACCTGCAGCAGGGGCTAGGCAGGGACGAAGCCAAAGAGCAGTGGGGTGAGGAACCTGGCCTGGGTCTCCTGGAGGGGCGGGGGCTGGACTGGGAGCTGCTGGGGGCAAAAGGGCAGCTCCCGGGGAAAGAGCTGCCCAGGCTTCAGCCCAGGCCTCTGCAAGGAATTTGGCTCCTAAGACCTATTCCACCTCCCTTCCACTGGTCCCGGTCCCTCCTCAGCCTCCTCTCTGAGCTCCCCCTGCCCAATTTTCTGGCAGGTGATTCCCCTCCTTTGCTCCTCGCGACCCCCTGCCAACCATCCTGCCCCAGATCCTGAGCTGGCATGCACGACCCTGGCCATTCCTGTAACAGGACTCCGTGTCAGGGATCCTTCTTTGAGCTTAGAGCTTAGAGGCATGGGGGGCGGGGGCGCTGTAACCTGTGTGGACTCTTGCCCCTGGAGGTATCTGGTGAAGGCGCATCCTGCACAAATCAAGCTCCCTCTCCTTAGAAAATAAGCTAGGGCCCTATCAGCATCTGAGATCAGGATCAGATAAAGCCGACAGAAACAAGGCCACGGGAGGCCACGTGGCCACCTGGCCAGCCCATCCTTGGCCACGGGACCCAGTGCGCCCACTTGGCCTGGTCGTCTTATTTGCTCGACTTTGTCACGAGGCCACAGAAGCTCAAGAACATAGCAAGGTCCGTTCTATAAGCACCCTGGGCCGCTCCTAAATGCACCATGAATAGGAACCTTTTCATTTTGAAATCCACATGCATGATTCTTCTAGTTCAAGTGAAAATTAGTATTGAGATGACGCCATTCTGCTGGGGAGATGTGAAAATGATTTCTGGACAGTCCTGATCCAGTGTAAGTGGCAGGTAGGATAACCACTTTTGAAGAACTCACTGGGCAGCTTCTGTGGAGGTCTGAGCCTTGTTTTCACAGCAATTCCACCTCCTTCCCCAGTGTTTTTCCAAGAAACCAACACTTGGGCTGGGACTGGAGTAGGCCAGGAAGACAAGGGACATCACAGTCTCATATAATGTGATGTGGAATCACGTTATATGTGGAATCACGTACGTATGTCACCTTTGCCGCATTCTATTGGTCAGGGGTAGGTCCTACCCTTACTCAAGGTTATGAATACTAGGAGGCAGGGATCATGGGGACACCTGGTCTCCTGGGCCCCCCGTAGCCTGTTTGCTGTAAGTACCTACCCTATGGGACTCCTCTGAGGATCCGATAAGGCTGTGTGTAAAGTGTTAAAGCCTGACACATAGTTAACACTTGAAATACCCTGGTCAATAGTTATGTTCTCAGACGAGTTCCCTCTCTCAAGCAGAATCCATCAGTCCTACCCTTGTAACCCCAATGCAATTACTATTTATCTCTATCACTTTCTATTGCAAATATATATATTGATATTCTCAACCTCATTCCCTGATGGGCAGGTGTGTGACTGTCAGTGGGGTTGGAGGTAAAGGTTGCTTAATATGTGGGAAGCCCCTATGCCATGTCAGGCATTTTTCATAGAGTATCTCACTGACATCTCCCAACAACTCCATAAACTAGAGACTGTCACCCCCATTTCATAGATGAAGCATCAGAGGCTTGAGGGGCTTAGTAACCTGAACGAAGCGGGTAGCAGAGGAAGCATATGGACCCAGCTGTTCCTGATTCTAACATGCATGCTGCTTGTTGTCTGCCTTGGCCAAGTTTGGCTCATTACATGGAAGAGGCAGAACCTGGAGCAGGGAGATCCACAGTGGCTACTGAAGAAATGGTGGTGGGCTCTGAAGGTGCAGACGGAGAACACCTTCCCATGAGTGGGTGGTCAGAAGGAAAGTAGAGGTCTCCATAGGCAGAAAGAAATAACTATCAGTTAGCCTCGAGGTGGAAAATTGATTGCTTCACCGATCACCCTCCTTGGCCAGGTCTCCCACTCCTCAACCCTTGGACCTGCTCCAAAAAAAGCCTCAGAGCTGCAGGTGAGAACAGTTTGGTCCCTGGTCCTTCAGCTGGCCTTTGCCCATGTCATATCTGAGATAAGGCTATGTCTTCTGGCCAAGTTGTCCATCTCTGGTACCTGTGACCTGAAGGATTCACTCTTGGGGGTAGGTGCCACCAAAGTCTTTGAGAAGCACTTTGATCTCTCCAGAATTTCTCCCAGGATTGCCTGGTACTGACAGTGCACTCATGCCTGGGCGCAATGCTCTCCTCTTCCAGCAGAGGGAACCCTTCACAAGCCCCAAGCCCCCGGGGGACCTGCTTGCTGGAAGGATTCCAGACCACAAACAAGGAGGCACTGTGCAGGGATTGGAAGGCTGGGTAAGAGTCACTGATACCTCTGCACAGTTCTGTTCAGCTCCTCCTCGGTACTGGGCCAAAATGGCAGGGCAGACAAGATGTCAAAGGCAGACGGTCTAGACAGAGCGTGGTATAGATGGAACTGGCAAAGTTATCCCACCAAGGAAGCAGCATGAGTAGACCTGGACGAGAGGTAATTCAGGGTGTGTCTGGAGATCAGGAATAATGAGGATTATCCAGGCTCATACGATAAAGAATAAGAATGTGGTGGTGGTGGGGTGGTGGGGGCAGGGGTGGTGCTGATGCTCCATTGTAAGGATCAAACACGTCAGTGCCAGCAGCTGGTTTTGAATGAGGAGCAATGAATGTTTGAGACAAGGAGTGACATAAGTATGCACTTAATGTTTGAACTAATGATAAAACCAGAGAGTGGCTTAGTAATCAAGTAGATCGTGACTACTAGAGAAAAGACTGGATGGAGACTGTGCAGATAATAACAAAACAAGAACGTCCAGAGCAAACTTGCAAAGTGGTAAAAGAAACTCAAGCCAACCATGGAACTGAAGAATGGGGGTTTAGGAAAGTTTTGCTCATTTCAAGGTGAAAATGTACACTATTTTCTTCTAAAGGTTTCATTTAGATTCATTTGTCCATGTTGATATCCAATTAACTTAATGCCATTTATTTAAAAGACTACCCGTTCTCCTACTGTACTGTATCATCACTTCTGTCACAAATCTGGGAATATTCATGTCTGAGTCTGTTTCTGGACACTTTTCTATTCCACTAGTCTGTTTGTCTCTCCTTGTGTTGATACCACATTGCTAATTACTATAGCTTTAAAATAGGTCTTTATATCTTATAGTAAGATTCTGTTTCTCTGGAGAACCCTAATACAGCTATTCGCTTCCCTTTACATATGCATATGCATTTTAAAATCAGCTTGTTAATCCTTCCCACCTCCAAAAGCCTGCTAAGATTGATGGGGATTGTGTTGAATCTATAGGTCTATTTGAAGAGAATTAACACCTCCACCATATTAAGCCTTACAATCAGAAGCAATTGCATAGTGTATCCTTCCATATTTTGGGTTCTCTTTCATTGTTCTCTCTGATTTTATTAAATTAGCTCTTAAGTATTTGATTGATGCCATTTTAAACGTCATTTTAAATTCTGTATTATGTTTGTTGCTGTTATAAAAAAATGCAACTGGTTTGTGTACATTGACACTATATCCAAGACCTAGATAAATTGACTTTAATAGTTTATCCATTCTTTGAGGAAATGTCTTAGCCATTGTTATCTTCAACTATTCCTGTCTCATCCTTTCTTTTCCTCTTTCCCTCTCTTTCAGTAACTCCAACTACACATTGTCAGACCCTTTAAACTGTGTGCCATGCTCTCTATGTTCTGTCCTGTTTTGTTTCCCCTTTTTTCCCTCTCTGAGCTTCAATTTTGATGTTTTCTATTGGTTTATCTTCCAGTTCACGAATGCTGACATCTGCTATATCCAATCTGCTCTCAATTGATTTCTTTGCTGCAAATATTATGTTTATTAGTTCCAGGATGCCCACTTGATGCTTTTTTTGAAAGATTAAAACTTTATCTGATAATCTCTACACTTTTAATCATTCTGTCCATCATTCTATTTCTTTGGACATAATCATAAAGTTCTTGTCTAATAACTCTGATTTACTGGTGGGCCTCCTTCTATTGTCTGCTTTTTCTCTTGGTTTTTAGTTAAATGGTCTTTTCTCTTGAGTAATATATAAAGGAATGCCAAATATTTTGTATAAAAGCACTGGAAAGGCTCTAGTGTTTTCCCCCTAAGTACGGTTAACCCTATTCTCTGCTAGGCAGATACAGTGAAGTATTAAACAGTTTAATCCCAATAGGGACTGAACTGAGCCAAGGTTAAGTTGCAGTTTGGAAAAGAATCAGTCTATGCGGCCAGGCACAGTGGCTCACTTTGTAATCCCAGCACTTTGGGAGGCCAAGGTGGGTGGATCGCTTGAGCTCAGGAGTTTGAGACCAGCCTAGGCAACAGTGAGACCCCCATCTCTACAAAAAAAAAAAATACAAAAAGTAGCTGGGTGTGATGGTGCATGCCTGTAGCCCCAGCTACTTGGGAGGCTGAGGTGGGGAGGATCACTTGAACCCCAGAGGGCAAGGCTGCAGTGAGTCAAGATCGAGCCAGTGCACTTCAGCCTGGGTGACAGAGTGAGACTCTATTTAAAAAAAAAAAAAAAAAAAATAGCCCATCTACCTCTAGTTTGCCCTGTTCTTAGAGTATGACCTTCAATCAAGAGGCTGGTAGGTCTTTGTCTCAGCACTGTGAACAAAAGTTCTCTGGAAAGGAAATTGGAGGAAAGAGACTTTATATTCCAGTGAATAGTTTGCACACCAGGGAGATGCAGCCTTCAGTGTAAAACAAGATGTGTTCCAGAGAACAAAGGGAGGCTTGGGGTTCTGTAGCAAAAGTTTCCACCCAGGTTCCCAATCAGGTCCATTTATGCAACTGAGAGATTCAGACTCAGGTAGTTCCAATTAGTTGGTACAGCTGAGCCTTGATTGGTCAAGGCAGGTGGGCTCTGACTGGTTGGTTTAGACGTGCTCTGAAAGTCCTCAAGTCGAACAGAGGTGTTGGATTTCTGGGAACTCAGAGTACCTATGTGATTTCTAGTTAGCAGATGGCTGCTTGGCTCTGTTTTACATTTAGGCCCCATTAGCCACTAAGGATCTTTCTTGAAAGATTGGCTCTTTCGGGTTCACATTTGCTCATGACACTAGGAGACTGCAGGAAATTATTTTGCTTTTGGGGGTTTGGCTTTGCTCTTCAGCATCCTGCCCTGAACTGCTTCAAATTGTAAAAAGCCTGTGGTTAGAGGGTACTGGCCACACATCTGAGGTTCCCTCAAGTCTCCACATTTGTCCAGCTGCACAAAGACTCATGGCTAATGTTCTCAGGAAAGAGCAGCTGCAGATGCCTGACAGCAGGGGTCAGTTCACCTGCTCTCCAGCGTTTTCTGCTCCCGCCAAGTTGTTCTCAGGAACTCCACCCCCTGGTGAGCCTTTGTCTTCTCAGGAGACCACAGGGAGCCTGGGCAACATGGTCAGACCCACTCTACAGAAAATACAAAAAGTACCCAGGTGTGGTGGCACGTGCCTGTGGTCCCAGCTACTTGGGGGCTGAGGTGGGAGGATCACTGGAGCCTGAGAGGTCCAGGCTGCAGTGAGCTGTGATTGTGCCACTGCAATCCTGCCTGGGTGACAGAAAGAGACCCTGCCTCAAAAAAAAAAAAAAAAAAAAAAAGACCACAGGAAATTCCACTCTACTTTTCTGAGGTCTTCAACTTAGCCTGTTAGCCTCTCATATTACACAGCTTTACAGTTCAGCACATCTTAAGGAGGAAGCTGGCTGGATGCTTGAGGCCCCTCAGGCCTTTAATTTGATTACTCCACAGCAGCCCCCAACTAGACTCGGCACGAATTTCAGTCTTTAGCCTGTGCCCGGAATTATCAACTGACAGCAAGGGAAAGGCATCTGCAGATGCTCACCTCTGAGCTGTCCTCCCTTCTCCAGAATTTTACTTCCTCTGGCCCTTGTTGCTTCCGTAGCTCCCCGACGGTTTGGAAAATACAATCTTTATTTTTATCTAGATTTTCCATAGCGTGGCTGTAGTGTTACCAGAAAGGGGTCCCAATCCAGACCTCAAGAGAAGGTTCTTGGACCTCATGCAAGAATTTGGGGCAAGTCCATAGGATAAAGTGAAAGCAAGTTTATTAAGAAAGTAAATACAGAATGGCTACTCCATAGGCAGGGCTGCTGGTTGGCTATTTTCATGGTTATTTCTTGATTATATGCTAAACAAGGGGTGCATTATTCTTGAGTTTTCCAGGAAAGGGGTGGACAATTGGACCGGAGGGCTCCTCCCCTTTAGACATATAGGGTAACTTCCTGATGTGTCCATGTCATTGTAAACTGTCATGGTGCTGGTGGGAGTGTCTTTTATCATGCTAATATATTATAATTAGTGAATAATCAGCAGTGAGGATGACCAGAGATCACTTTTGTCACCATCTTGCTTTTGGTGAGTTTTGACTAGCTTTTTTTTTTATCACAACCTGTTTTATCAGCAAGGTCTTTGTGACCTGTATTCTGTGCTGACCTCCTATCTCATCCTGTGACTTAGAATGCCTAAGCTCATGGGAATGCAGTCCAGTAAGGTCTCAGTCTTATTTTATTCAGCCCTTATTCAAAATGGAGTCACTCTGGTTCAAACGCCTCTGAAAGTAGCATTAGCCTGTTGCAAACCACTTCATCTTACCCTAAGAGAGGGAGAGCTTTTTTTTTTTTTTTTTTTTTTAAGGTAGAAGGAATTAAATTACGTCTTTGTGCTGATGGAATTGAAGCAGGAGGGAATGACAAGGTATAAACTGAAGGCAAGCACAGTGGTGAGAGCCCAAGGGGATGACTTGGCTTGAAGGAAGGAGGGACTCTTCTTCCAATGTAACTGAAAGGAACAAGGAGAATCAGCTCAGAGGCAAGTAAGGGTTTTAGGTTTGGGGGCAAGAAGAGGAAATTCCCTTCCTCCACCTTTCACAACATGAAATTACAAATGGTTATTTTGTAATTTTCTAAGACCTAACCTTGGAAAATAAACATATGAAAATATTAAGAACATGTTTATGACCTTCGATAGGGATGACCTTCTGAAAGATGATGCACAAAGCAAAAGTATGACTTTTTTTTTTGTTTTTTTGAAATGGAGTTTCGTTCTTGTTGCCCAGGCTGGAGTGCAATGACACGATCTCTGTTCACCACAACCTCCGCCTCCCAGGTTCAAGCAATTCTCCTGTCTCAGCCTCCCGAGTAGCTGGGAATACAGGCGTGTGCCACCACACCCGGCTAATTTTCTATTTTTAGTAGAGACAGGGTTTCTCCATGTTGGTCAGGTTGGTCTCAAACTCCTGACCTCAGGTGATCCGCCTGCCTCGGCCTCCCAAAGTGCTGGGATTACAGGCATGTGCTACCAAGAAGTATGACTTCTTATGACAATACATGAATTTTCAAAAGTGACCAGAGTAAGAGAAGATAGTAACAATATATAGCAAAGGATTAGTTTCCAGTATATGTAATGAACTCTTACAGATCAGTAAGTAAAGGGAATAACCCTTTGGAAAAATAGGGAACAGCTAGAATTCGCAGAAAAGGAGATGAAAACGGCCAGTTGCTGTATGAGAAGACGCTCCGTCTCACAAGTAATCAAGAAAATGCAAATTTTAAAAGTGAGATACATTTTTAAAATCTATAGTAGTGCCAAACAAAAGCACTTGGCAATATCAAATGTTGGCAAGTGACGTCATTTGCCTTATTGACCAGGTCCCTTCTTCACAGGAGCTGGTGAGGGAGAACCAGGCTCTTCCTCTCGTGGCCACCCTGGCCCGTCAGTTTCCACGGAACTAGCACACCAGGCTGGGCAGGCCAGCGCAAGTTTCTTTACTGAAAGTTGGGTCCGTTTCAAAAGGACAATTTGGACACAGAATAGACAAATGTTAGAGTTTGAGAGTTTTCCCTTGAGTTTTGCAAGACAAAACATCTAGTAACTTCAGTATTCACCCGGAAAAATTCTCCAGTGGCCTCTCCCTCCGGCCCTTTCTCCTGCCTGCCTTCAGGGTCACCCCTTGTCTCATAGGCTTTAGTTTTTCAGGTCTCCTTCTTGGATAGATTCTATCCTGCCCACAGGTGAGCCCTCTCTTCCCATGCCAAGTTTCCACCTAACCTTGGTCTGGAGCAGGTGCAGGCTTCGGCCAGGTGGAAGCTGCTGGGTGGGTGCTGCCTAGCCTTGGATGCTTGGGTAAGGAGAAGCAGGGTGAAATTAGGGTGATGGGCTCCAGCCTGTTGGCCAAGGTTGAGCCTGGCTTCTCTCATTCAAGTTTCCTCATTGGCAAGAACTATAAGCCTGCCAGTTCTTTTATTAACAGATCTATAAAGTTGGCACCTCTCCCAAGGGCAGACCTTTTCTCCCCCATAGGACAAGACAGTCTAAAACCAAATTGAGGAAACAACACTTTGTCCGTTAGCACGGGCTCGTCCTGCCCTTGCAAACTTTGGTCTCATTCTTGTCAGAGGGGCTTTTGATTTCTCCCCAGCTCCACTGAGAGGGGGTGGGGAGAGCTGGATTTATCCTTCATAGCTGAGCTTTGTTGGAAGAGGACCAAGGAATAAATTAATTCAGCCTAGCCATTCTTTCTCCTTCCCCATATAAATGGAGAAAGACGGTTCCTACAATGCAATAGTATTTTCCATTTGCAAATGAGTTAGGAAGCCAGGGGCACATAGCATCAAGCCTATGGCAGGAACTCTTGCCTCCCTTTCAGTCAGAATAATTGTCTCCCACCTTTTCTTCAGACTTCCGTTATCACATCAGCCTCACTCTGACTTGGCTTACAGCATGTAGGTTTATATTGCCTGGATCCTATTTCAGGCTTTCTATCTCTGTCTCCACTGGACTCTGGCTCCCAAATGAAAAGGGGACCTGGAATATTTGGAAGTGAAATGGGAGAGTTCCCTGACCCCTGTCCCATGACATGTGACAGGGGCATAGCTCTTATGTTCAGCCACCACATCCTCAAACCCCTTACCACAGGGGGAGCATGCAGATGGGCAGGTGCAGGAGCCAGGGTGAGCACTTTTGGGGCTCCGGCCCCACAGTAGCATCTATGGGTGGGTGTCTATGACTCCCAGAGTCCAAGTGGGCACATGTTACAGTGTTCTGTTAGCCTTGCTGTCCGTGGATTACTTAAGTGTTAGACAGTTCAGTGGACCCTCTTGGTATCTAGGTCTTTGTCCAGTGTCCAGGAAGAATCAGGTCACACATAAACTTGAAGGATGAATGCAGGGGGTTCATTGAGTGGTGGAGGTAGCTCTCAGCAGGATGGATGGGGAGCTGGAAGGGGGATGGAGTGGGAAGATGATCTTCCCCTGGAGTTTGGCTGTCTAGTGGCTAATCTCCTTTCCCACTGCCCCCAGCCAAATTCCTCTCAACATTCAGATGTTCCTTTTCTTCTCTCTACTGTGCCATTCTGCCATTCTTCTGCTCTTCTGTTTGTCTCCTCATCTGCTTCTGGAGCCTGGGGTCTGGGGTTTATACAGGTATAGGATAGGGGACATGGCGGGCCAAAAGGCAACTTTTGGGCATGAAAACAGGAATGCCTCTTCCCATTTAGGGCCACAGGTTTCCAGGTTTGAGGGTAAGGCCTTTGCCAGGGAACCACCCTCTTCTACCCAGTATTTCCAGGTCTCCTGTCTGTATCAAAAGCATATAGGGTTTGATGGTGAACAGTCCCAAATCCAAAGGTTAGTTTTACCTCTGACTAGTTGTGTGACTTTGACCTTATAACTTAACCTTTTTGAACTTCCTACTCCTTACCTGTAACACAAAGATGCTATCTACCTTACTATGTTGTTGTAAGAAATGGTAATAATATTTGTAAAGTCCCTGGCACATGGCAGATCATCAATGATAATTGATAATTGATAATCAGTTGAGGGACAGAGACCATTTCTTATTCATCTCTATGTCCTCAGCATCAAACCAGTGCCAGAAACATTGGAAGGGCCCAGAGAGTATTTGTTGGATTGAAATATCCTTTAGTCAAATGGTTTCCTGGGTCAACATGAACCCAGAGGTGTGCTGAAAATATAATTCATTCTGACTCCCTTCCTGCCAACTCCTCATAGAAAATGTACTCAGGAATGAAAGTGTTCACAGCAAAACAAAGGCCCTGGGTATTGAGAGTTTGCAGTGAAATAGAGAGGTCTGAGGAGTCAGGAGAAACAAAGCATCAGTCCGCACAGACGGTCCCCCGGGGTCTCTGTAATTATCATGTCTTCTTTTGCAGGTCTGCTGTGTGACTGGTCTATTTAGGTTAGCAGAGTTGCCGAGGTGAGAGGTGCGCTCTGATTGGCCATGGGGGCTGCCCTTGTGTGCCTGGAGCTTTTCCTGACCGTGGTACAAAGCTTCCTTATGCAGTGCATGAAGATCCACCTGCATCTTCCCTCTGCTGCCTCTCCCTCTGGCTCTTTGGGCTGTGGTTTTAAATGGTTCTTCATTTAATCCATCAGAATGACCCAGAAGGAAGCAATTGTTTGTAAATGGGTCACTCCCTCAAGCATGGTGGCAGCCTTCTTATGATGAAGAAATTGGGTCTTTGCAAATATTAAGTATCTAACTGAAGGGTGAGGGGAGAGAGGCCAGTATGTGTTACCAGCTCTCCATGGAAACTGGGCAGTGTTCCTATCTTTGTTTTAGAGATGAAGAACCAAGGCTCTGAAAGCAACCATCAGGATGGGCACGGTGGCTCACACCTGTAATCCCAGCACTTTGGGAAGATGAGGTGGGTGGATCGCTTGAGCCCAGGAGTTTGAGACCGGCCTGGGCAACATGGCGAAATCCCATCTCTACAAAAGGTAAAAAATTAGCTGGATATCATGGCGCACACCCCACAGTCACAGCTACTCAGGAGGCTGAAGTGGGATGATCTCTTGAGTTTGGGAGGTTGAGACTGCACTGAGCCATGATCATGCCACTGCACTCCAGCCTAAGAGACAGAATGAGACCTTGTCTCAAAAAAAAAAAAAAAGTGACCATCAGTTAGCCAAGATCACAGAGGTAGCTAGTGGAGGAGCTGGAATCTGAACTTCAGCATGTTTGATTCCAAAGTTCAAACTCTCTTCTACTACACCACAGGTACCTGGTGGACACTGCAAACCCTGTTCACTGATTGACGGAAGTCAGGGTGGTACTCATGAGCTGGGGACATATGCCCCAGTAACTCAGCAAGCCTCTCAAGTTACATTGCCAAATACTAATGACTCATCTAATCCACACAGAGCATCTGGGGCCCAGCTCCAAGCTACTCCATAACAACAGAGGGTACCATCTTATTTATACTCAGGCCCTGTAGGACCCAACTTGTCTAGGAGATATTCTGGGGATGAAATGGAGGGGACCTCACTACACAACTCTAATAAATAGAACGCCTGATTTGCAAGGCCATGGTTGCTTGAATATCTGAGGTCCCAGGGATGCCAGCCAACATGCCTGGCTTTCTGGGGTTGGGAGAGGAAGTACCCCACCTCTCCCTACTCTCTGTAAATACAGATATTATGAGGACCCTCCCATCCTTAGAAACAAGCCTGCCCACCGCCATCTTTTCATGATGGTCAATATAGTATGTGGGTTAAAAACACAGATTCTGGAGCCAGATTGCCTGGGTTCAAATCTCAGCTCCGGTATTTACTAGCCATGTGAATTCCAGCAAGTAACTCACCTGTCAAAAGGTATAATGAAAAGACTACATACTTCATAGAGTTGTAAGGCATTTATTAAATGAGCTGAAATGTGCTGAGTTCTTAGAACAGTGCCTGGCACATTCTAACTGCCTTAGGTATTGTTATTACTGAGTATTGTGCTAGCTCTCCAGCCTTCCCTTCGAAGCCAGACTTCTCAGAAAAGTCTAGGGGCACTAACCCTCAAGCCTGATTCCTGATACAGACCATCTCATAATCTTGTTTCTGCCAACCTGCCCACAGCCTCCACTGAAATTGCACTCTTTTTTTTTTTTTTTTTTTTTTTTTTGAGACGGAGTCTCGCTCTGTCGCCCAGGCTGGAGTGCAGTGGCCGGATCTCAGCTCACTGCAAGCTCCGCCTCCCGGGTTTACGCCATTCTCCTGCCTCGGCCTCCCGAGTAGCTGGGACTACAGGCGCCCGCCATCTCACCCGGCTAGTTTTTTGTACTTTTTAGTAGAGACGGGGTTTCACCATGTTAGCCAGGATGGTCTCGATCTCCTGACCTCGTGATCCGCCCATCTCGGCCTCCCAAAGTGCTGGGATTACAGGCTTGAGCCACCGCGCCCGGCTGAAATTGCTCTCTTAAAGGGCCCCAGGCGCCTCCTTCCTGAAGGTGGTGGATGATCAGTTCCTTTAGCAGAAGTCATCCCAGTAACTCTGCTGCCTGCCACACCGCGGCCCTTCCCACCTTCTCAACCCTCTGGTTTTCCTTCGGTTTCCGTGCCTTGACACTGGCAATTCTCACCTTTTGACATACCAAAGTTTAAAATGTTAGGTGGAATTAAAATTAACCATCATCCATCTCCTAAAAGCTTTCCCCCCAAACTTCTTTTCCTTTTTTAGACAGGGTCTCACTCTGTCAGCCAGGCTGGAGTACAATGGTGTCATCGTAGCTCACTGAAGCCTCGACCTCCTGGGCTCAAGCGATCCTCCCACCTCTGCCTCCCGAGTGGCTGTGACTACAGGTGCATGCCACTGCACATGGCCCCCGCCAGACTTCTGGTAACAGCATGTATTTTGTCCCCACCATTCACCTTTCTCATCAGAGAGATCTGGTAAATGAGGCTTCACTGAACACACAGAGCCCAAGATGTGATTGTTTAACAACCATCCATCTTTATCCACCAAACTAGATTCCCTAGTGTCCAGGGAAAAGGTTGTTCCCATTTTCCTTATGCTATAGGGACCTGCTATGGGAGGTGGACAGGCATAGGGGCAAGGCAGAAGCAATGAACAGCCACTGGCTGGTCTCACTGGGTTATAAAGTGTGTTAGCTGGGCTCTCTGGGCAAAAATCAAAGGTCTCAACTCAGATCTTACACAGACGTCCAACATACAGCCAAGTCCATGATCCTGTGACCTGCCAGGTTCATCATCCATCCCTTCTCCTTCCCAGTGTCTAGAACCATTCATCTCCCTGCATCATCAGCCCTGAACCAGCACTGAGTCCAATTCTACCCTGATTTAGAGAAGAGGAGTGGATTAAAGACCTAGCTTAGAATTCAGCAACTCCAGCCTGTCTGCTGGCCATACTAGTGTTCGAAGTCCCCACTTCAAAACTAGGGTTCAAGTCCCCACACTCTAGTCACTCCATCAAAGATTTGCCTTAATACCAACAGTTCAGGGAGAATTTTCTGCCCCCAACCCCCAACATACACACACCCTACACACAGTGCATGTATACATGTACACACACTCACTCATCCTTTGCAAACACCAGAGGCCTGCATCTGATTCAGAGCTGTGCCTCAGGCCTCAAGTCCTGATAACAGTCTCTCTGATGCTCAATAGATAGACACGGACCATGTCATCTTGGGGTTTACAGTAGGCCTGGCACATACCAGGTGCCTGAGAAATGTCAGAAGAGCCAAATTCTTGCTCCCTCATGCCTGCTGCAAGAAAAGTCATAAGGAACAGGATAAAGAGTACGTCCTTGGGGATGAGACAGCCTAGCTTGGATTTGGGTTCTGGCACTTCGTTGGCTTTGGGATGGTGAACACATTCCTCAACCCCTTTGCACCTCGGTTTCCTCAAGGTTGCGAGGATTAGCAATGACATATGGAAATGTGTGCTGTAAAAATGCCTGCCTGGGTTTGATCTTGAGAAATGGTGCTATGAAAACAGAATATTATAACTCCCCTGCCCTTTCAGAGGGGAAATAAATCAGAAATATACATTTTTCTTCAGGAAAAGAATTACTTGTAATGAAAATAAACTATGAAGAAATTACCGTACCTTTGTTTATCCAGTGCAGAAATGCTGCCTCTGCTCTGAAATATTTGTAAGGCCTTCTGGGTTATAAAGTGTGTTAGCTGGACTCTCTGGGCAAAAATCAAAGGTCTCAATTCCGAGCTTTCTTCTGAGTTTTCACCCTCCCTAAGCTACCTGATGCTCAAGGTCCAGAAATGCAAGAGATTGCTCAGCTGTGCACTCCATCTTTGCCTCTTTATAAAATACAAATCAGGCTGGGAGTGATCGCTCACACCCGTAGTCTCAGCACCTTGGGAGGCCAAGACAGAAGGATCGCTTGAGCTCAGGAGTTTGAGACCAGCCTGTGCGACATAGTGGGATCCCATCTCTACAAAAATAAATAAATAAATAAATAAAATATGAATCAGAACCCTATATTCTGTGCAGACTCCTAGCTTTGTGAAGCACATTTTGTATGATGCCATGAAGCCATAAAACCTGGCAAGTATAGGAGTTTGCTGAATGTTACACATTTACTCACTCGAGATATACATGTACAGAATTTAGTTTTGTTTGGGATTTTTAAAAAAATGTTCTCTCCCTCTGTCCTCCTCCTCCTCTGGTTGTTCCCCAGCACTGTGAATAACTCCAGGAGCCTTTAGTGTTTGAGGGGGCAGCTTCCTGTGCTGATTCTCCCTGTTGGAGGGAGGTGTAACAAGTTTCTATTGATAAAAGTGCTTTGGACAATTTCAGAAACTAAAATTCATCTCAAAACAAAATAGTAGCGATTGTTACTGCTGTCATTATTGTGAAGTCCTCGTACATCAGCTTTCCCCCAGACAGTGGTAGTCACCCACTTGCTAAGATACCAAATTTACCTCTTCTTGGAGTCTCCCTCCTTCTGCCTTCTGTCACCTTTCATTTCTTCAATAAATATTCCTCGGGCTCCTACTTTGTGCCGGCATGGTCCTGGATGCAGCAGATCCACAGGTGAATGAGACAGGCACGTGCCTCCCTGCTTCATCCATGTCCTTTCTCGTGGGGTGGCAGATGATGCACAAAACCAACTGATGTTATCTAGATGGCAATAAAAGTGTTATGGCACTGTAATGGGCTGGAGGGATGGAGGAGGGTACCATGTCAGACCACAGGGCCAAGGAAGACCCCTCGGAAGAGGGTATTCAGGCAGAGAGCCAGCTGCATGATCTGGCAGAGGGGGCACAGACTCTCAGGAGACAGAAAGCATGAAGGTCCAAGAGCAGAACAAGCTTGGAGTGTCTGAGAAACAGAAAGGCCGGTATGAGGAGGGGAGGGGGATCCTAGATGAGCTTAGGAGGTAAGGACAGGCAGCAGGTCACACAGGGCTGCAGGCCGAGGTTTCATTCCAAGGGCTGTGAGAAACCAAGGAGAGCAGATTAAAAAGATCTGTCTTGTGGCTCCACAGAGAAGGCACTGCATGATTTGAGAGCAGAAGCCAAGACCACTCGGGAGGCTGTTGTGAAAGTCCCAGTAAGAGATGAGGTGGCATGGACTGGAATGGGGGAGACAGAGGTGAGAAGGCGCTGGAGGCAGGATCTATTTCAGAGCTGATAGGACTCGACAGTGGGTTGAGGTGGGTGTGAAGGAAAGAGAGGAAGGAAAACAGGCCCTCTGCCTCCCCAGTACGCGCTTCGCCAGCCTTTCTGACTAGCCAAGACCCTGGCCCAGCTCCCACCTCCACCCAAGCACCACCCTGATTTCCCTCCTCACAGGCTACATGTTCCAGAGCCCCCCTCCTCTCTCACCTGCACTCTCACCTCCCCAGCTTCTGTTGTAACTCCAAGAAGGAGAATGAGGGAAAAAAAGGACATGACTGGAATCTGCAATGGTAGGTGCTCTTGGCCCAGTGTGAATGTGTCTGGGATGTAAATCTGTTGTCTCTCTGGATAAAACAGGAAACAATTACTCATGCCGATGAAAAACTTTTATTCCCCTCCTTGACAGCTAACATCTCAAGGAGCCTTTACTATGTCAGTCCTCAGTTGAGATAGAAGCAAATATTTAACATCTATAGTCTCTGGGATAATGTAAGGCAGCTCCTGGTTTAATAATGAGCTTCTGATTTTTGGCAGGACCAAGGAGATACAAGGCAGGGAGAGGAGGAAGGCAAAGAACAGCGAGAGAGGTTCTAGGGAAGTGCACCTGAAAATTGCACGTGAAAATTATTTCAAAGTCGAGGAAGTCGATATGGTACTGGGTACTGGTCTAGTTACTGAGATGATATAGGGGCTCCTGGGAGAGATGAGCCCTTAGACAGCGCCTGGGCAGGGGACAGGGACCAGAACTGGAAATTACAGCCCTGGGTTCCAAGCTGGGGCTTATTTCATTCAATCATTCACTCATTTAACAAATCTTCATTGAGCATCCACAATGTGCCAAGCCCTGTGTAGATTTTACTTTAGGTACTGGCAGGAGTGGGAGGGGATTAACAAGTAAACAGAAAAATTACGATGCAGAGTAAGCATTAGAAGAAACCAGCACAGATTTGGATGCTGCTAATAAGAGCCCAAAGAAATTGCATCTAAGCAGAGGCCTTAGGAGGAGGTGGGCAAAGGCAGAAGAGATGGAATTCCAGGCAGAGGGAACAGCATATGCAAAGGCAGAAAGGCAAGAGGTGTTCAGCAGGCCCAGGGAGTTGCTAAGAGCTCAGTGTAGCTGCAAAGTGGATTGTAAAGTGTGGAAGGCAGCTTCTAAAATAGCTCTCAAGTTCTTCACCTCCTGCAGTTTATCCTTTGCACAGTCCTTGAATGTAGGTATGACTTGTGCCTTGCTTCTAACCTGTAGAAAACAGGACAAAGGTGGCCAGGCACAGTGGCTCACGCCTGTAATCCCAGCACTTTGGGAGGCCGAGGTGGGTGGATCATGGGATCAGGAGATCGAGTCCATCCTGGCTAACACGTGAAACCCTGTCTCTACTAAAAATACAAAAAGTGCTGGGTGTGGTGTTTGTTTATTGATTGATTTATTTATTTTTCAACTGAAAAAGCTTAGTAGCCCAGCCCTGTGGTTATCCACTAACTCCAAAGTTATCAACTAGTGCTTAGCTAGTTACGGGCTTATAAACACCAGAATTCTAGCTCAGCTCCAGCAAAGATTAGTCAACAGCTGGCAAGGAGAAACACAGACAGGGGGACAAGAGCCAGAGAACACCAGAGACAAGAGCGAGGCTGATTAGGAAGCCAGAGCTGCGAAGCCAGACAGCCAGCAGCCTCTTTCCAACCCTATTCCTCCACTACATCGTCACTCAGGTTTCTCTTTTCTTCGCTGCTTTCCTGGCTCACTTGAATCAATTTACAGGTGACTCCATACACCTGTCTGCCTCTGCACTTCCGACCCCAGTGGGGTCTTCATCCCTATCCAAAGGAGGCTGGGGAGTGAGGATTGCTCATCCAACTCTGGCTGAGGGCAGCTTCTGGAACAAAGAGGCTGCTTAGAACACGCCCATGGAAAGAAGTCGAATTGAAGCCATTGGAATTCCCCGCTTGTTGATGCTGGAGTGAAGCAGAGACATTCCATTCCGTAAGGCCCATTTTGTAGATGGGGAACTGAGGCTAGAAAACATGTCCCTCGAGCCCTGTTTTTAACGATGACAAAGAGACAGTGGTGTGTCGTACAAAAGGCCTTGAACCACAGATGCAGAGATCTGGGCTCTACTTGTACCTCTGTCAGGGACGCCTTGGTTGACTACAGACAAGCCACTTATTCTCTGAATTTAGGAGAAAATCAGAAATTGCTGATTCATCACTCATTCAGCAAACATTTCTGGAGCCTCTTGGATGTGTCAGGCCTGGGGATAACTATTGAAATATGTGGGCTCCAAACTGTAGCCAGATCACATCATGGAAGTCGGGTTTGGCCCTGCGGCCACGTGTCCGCATGGCTTTCGGTCACGTTTTCTCACTTGCTGTGTCTTCTTCACATATGTGTAAATGAGAGAAAAGAAGGCCTGTTTTTCAGGCTGCTATGCAGATTGAATAGTAACATAGGATGGTGCAAAGAGCAGCCCTGGCCTGCAGAGGCTCTCAAGCTGTAGACAGTGTTGGTCAATGGACTGCTGCAAAGAACCAGCAACAGGCAGGACACTCAGTAGACCAGGGTCCACTCTAGAAACACTCATCCAAGCCACACACCTCTGGAAACTTAGCAGGAAGGCTTAATTTGAAACACTTGTGGTCATACCTCAGGCTGTCACTTGTAATGTCCATGATCTGTAAAAAGGTGAACTTTCACACTCACATTTAATAGCTTCATTCTAACATCTCAGGTACCCCATAAACACATCACTCTGCACCCACAAAAATTAAAAATAAAAAAATTTTAAGTTGTTTTATGATATAAAAATAGCTTGACTCTAATCAAAACTATAGACAAAATCATGAGTTTGATATTCTGGTAACTTTTTGGAAATACAGAAATGCATATTAATCATTGCAATTCTCTGTATTTGCAGCAGTTATAGCCTATCGGGAAAAATTCCGAGAAATCGAAAAGCATTATAGATGGGATGGAATCATTAACAAGAGGTAGATGATGAAAATTTCCAAATGAGGGGCATGAGTAGTAGGGATGGCCTCGGCTTCCAAAGGGGTCTCTGGCCATAGAGTGGGGCGGGAGATTCCAGGTGAGCCCAGACAGGAGCAAGGAGGGGGTTGGGCTTGTGACCAGAGCTCGAGTCTGGGAAGGGCCTCCACTGGCCACCCTGAGCACGATGAAGGTGTGGTACAATACCCAGCAGGGGCCTCAGCACGTGCAGACATGGGCCATCACCCCCTCCTGAGCTTCGAGCCCCCAGGGAAGCAGGCAGGAAGTGTTGTTTGCAGAGAGCTTTCAGCAGAGTGCCCAGCAGATGCCCTTTGTGCAGATGGTACATTTCCCAGGAGATCTCTCTCTGTGCCCTGCCCTCCAGCCCCACCCCTGGTACCAGGGAGGGCCACACCAGGGCAGGATCCAGCAGGACAGCAAGAAGCCAGCTCCCTGCCTGCCTGACTACAATACAAGGTGCCTGTGGCTCTCAGACCGTGCAGTAGTGGAGCAGTGGAGCTGCAGCCAGCCAGAACCCGGTTCAAATTTCAACTCTGCCTCTTACTAGCTGGCTGACCTGGGCACTTCCTTCCTTTTCTGGCCCCCGTCTCCTTCTCTGTAAAACTGAACATGAATACCTGTCTCATTGGACATTGCATCCACCCGATATGTACTGGGCATCAGTTATGAGTGAGGCACTGTTCCTGCCGTGAGATCCCAACGACACCCGGGGAGAGCAATCATCATACTCAATAGAGCTTTCATTTATCACGTGCGTGCTTCCTCTATACCAGACCCTGGATGAAATGGTTTACAGCTAGTATTTCATTTAATCTTCACCAAAACCCAAGCAGAGATCGAATCATCCCATTTAACAGTTCAGAAAAAGAAGGCTCAGGAAGTGAAACAAGCTGCCCAAAGAGTTTCAGCTTAGCACAGCACAGCTGGGATGGAACCAAGGCCTGTGGGACACCAGCCTGCCTCCCAGTACCTCTCAAGGAGTCCACACCTGGGACATTCTGGGGAAATGCCTGGGATTAGCCAAGGTCCTTGATCCCCTTCCCACACTGCGTTGCACACAGGATGGGGCACACTAAGTGTCCATACCCAGTCAGGAGTGACTGGTGGAGGGTGGAACAGCATAACCAGGCATTCCACCTCACATCAGGGGTCCTGCCCCTAAATCTCAGTGGGACCTCAGCCAAGTGGCTCCCCATCTGGGCCTGGGCAATGAAGAGATGACAGTTGATAAAGATCTTTTGGAGAGTTCTCTGAGCACTGATCAAATATAGAGTCACCATTTGGATCAGAGGGAGCTCGTGTTTCTGGCCTTGGATGCTGGCCTGCCACTCTCTAGCTTTGTGACCCTGGGTAAGTGACTTAACCTCTCTAAGCCTCGATCCAACTCAATTTTCCTGTCTGTATTCTAGGGATAGTAATAATGCCTTCCTCACAGAGCTCAGAGGTTAAAGGAGATGATAGAGGCGAAGTGCCAGAGCAGGGTGCCAGGCCCCAACGGGGTGCAATGACGTGCTGTGATCATAAGAAGAGTGGGTATGGTGGCAACCCCATATCCCTGCATCCTCCTGGCCCCAAGCATGGGAGGCAACACCCAGTAAACCTGTGGAATTGAGTTGAATTTACCAACCCCAGATAAGAACCCATGTGCAGTGACATGAACCCACTTGTAAAGACCTCATAGGAAAAAAATATGCTTTGTCCACAGTCCAGGATGGGAGGTCCAGTGGGGGCTTTATTGAGCAGGGCAGAACCTATTTTCTTTTTTCTCTTTTTTATTGGTTTTTTTTTTTTCCTTTTTTTTTTTTTTGAGATGGAGTCTTGCTCTGTCACCCAGGCTGGAGTGAAGTGGCGCGATCTCGGCTCGCTGTAAGCTCTGCCTCCCGGGTTCATGCCATTCTCCTGCCTCAGGAGAATGTTAGCCAGGATGGTCTCAATCTCCTGACCTTGTGATCCCCCCGCCTCTGCCTCCCAAAAGGCTGGGATCACAGGCATGAGCCACCACGCCCGGCCCAGAGTCTATTTTCTTTCCCTCCATGCTAGAGTCAAGCCCATGTAGGGAGCTCCAAATGCCATGCCTTTCCCTAGCTGGTGACTGCTGTTATGCCGAACCCCTGTCTACTCCAATGGGGATGGCAGCAAGTTTGAGAGGCTGAAGAAGGGACCCAGGACTGGTGAAGGAGATGCGGAGTTTTACTGGGGCTTACATGCAGGGGAGAGCATCTAGCAGTGGCAGGCTGGGCAGGAGAGCCACACAACTTGCAAAAAGCATGCAGCGTATATAGCGTCTTCACTTAGCACCCTCCCCCAACAGCCTCCATCTGGCAACATTTACCTAACCCAGAACAAGGGGCCTTGATCCCCTGTATTGTCTGTGTTGCACAGGACCGGACAGGAGCTCAGATGTTCCTCATAGATAAGGAATCAGAATGAATCTCCAGGTTGGCCACTCCCAGATTCATTAGCTCAGAACTCCAAATCACATTCACCTGCACCTGCCACAAGGGTCATTCTCAGGGGATGCTTAAGTGATTGCTATCAGGTGTGTTCACCGTAAGCGGCTTTTGTGGAAATCGCCTGCTGGGACTGGATGAGCAGGGCCATCATAGGAGAAGGTCCCCCAGGGTCAGAAGAGCCTGGTGATCTCAAGCACATCAGCTCTCCAGGCCTCACCTTCCCCATGCATCCATCCAGGGACCTCTTCCTCTGTGTCACTCTGGGCTCCATCCTCTTGGTGCATTTGGAGTCAGATGAGACCTTGGTTCAAATCCTTGGCTGGAGGGATGCAAGATGCACATGGAAGGAGAACCAATTCACCCTGTCCAGGCTCTTCTAGAGCAGCTGGTCCCCTGCCGAACTGTCTAGCTGACCCTAGGCACCAGGGCAAGCCCAGCCAAGGTGGGCCAAGCCAGGCCCCGACTGGCAGAAACACTCAGCTGACTTGAGACACGTGGGCGACAGTAAGTGCTCGCTACATGTCGGTGTGGCTTGTCACGGAGCAATAGCTCACCGGTGCAACCAAGAGGCAGCAGGGCGGTGCGTACAGTAAGCAAACAGCTGTCCAGCTGCCAAGGAACATTTCATATAGGAAGGCAGTATACAAAGGCAGGAAGCCTTGACAGCACCTGCAGTTTACCAGCAGGGTAGTTGTGAGGTCTGGTGCTGTGGGGGTCCTTCTACCACGAGAGAAGCCAGCCTGGGGACAGAGGACGGAGGAGACCCTGTTCCCCACTTGTCTCCTCGTGTGCTCCCACATGGCACAGATATTTGATGCTCAGAGCTGTGCCAGGCATCTTACAAAGGCGAAGGAAAGGAAAACTGTATAAATGGGGATGCCAGCTCAGTGCCCTGACCTGATGAACCAGTGCTGGAAGCTTCTGTTCAGGGATAAAAATAAGTGCTTCTTATTTCAGCTACACTGGCGGGCTGTCTTTTGCCTGCTGCTGAAACTCCTATCCGATGCACAGCGGCTGCCTGGTCCCTGCAACTCCCTGATTTCTGCAAGACCAGGCCAGACACCAAGAACCTCCCATTCTGTCCCCATGCCAGTGGTCGGTGCCTAGTTGGTGCACTTCTGAATGCAATTAAAAAGCTTGTTTGAGGCCAGGTGCCATGACTCATGCCTGTAATCCCCACACTATGGGTGGCCGAAGCAGGTGGATCGCTTGGTCAGGAGTTCAAGACCAGCCTGGCCAACATGGTGAAACCCCATCTCTACTAAAAATACAAAAATTAGCCTGGTGTGGTGGTGTGTACCTGTAATCCCAGCTACTTGGGAGGCTGAGGCAGAAGAATCACTTGAACCCAGGAGGCGAAGGCTGCAGTTAGCCGAGATCGTGCCACTGCACTCTAGCCTGAGTGACAGAGTAAGACTCAGTCTAAAAAAAAAAAAAAAAAACATTGTTTGGTGCTCAGCCCAAGTGTGGGACATTTTGTTTCTATTTTATTTTTTTCTCAATTGATTCTTTATGAAAAGTTCTTAACCTGCTCTGCCTTTTAAAACACTCTGTGTCACCCCCCCAAACAGCACAATCCAACAAGGTGCTGGTATTATTTCAAATTGCTGTCCACTTAAGATTAAAGTCCAAAAAGAAAGAGAGAAAATAAATAATCACAAGGCATGAAACTGACCACACCACTGCTGTCCCCTCTTTGGCTCCACACACACTCTCAGACTTCGTGTTTCTGATTGCAGGCGTGTAGCTGGAAGGTAAACCGAGATAGTATGAAAACAGGTGGAACCGGCTGCAAAAAGAGCACTGGGGCAGGAAACCTGGATCCTGTGCTGCTCGGATGGACTTGGCTGTGTGACCTTGGACTTGGCCATCCACTCTCTGTGCTTCGGTTTTCTCCTGTGTTCAGGGCAATCTCACTAAGTCCTTTTCCCACTCTGCTCCTCTGTGAATTGAGTGAGGATCTTTCTCTTTAATTTCAGCCTCCATCTTGTAAACCAAAAAGTATCTGAGACAGGTCTCAATCGATTTAGAGATTTGTTGTGCCAAGGTTAAGGACATGCCTGGAAGTGTTAAAAAAAAAAAAAAAAAAAACCACGAAATTACAGCAACAGTCTCTAGTTTGTGCCTTTCTCCAAAGATGATTTTGAGGGCTTTGATATTTAAAATGGAAAAGCAGGCTGGAGGGGAGAAAGGCAGGGGATGGTCACATGACTGGATCCCCATGTTACAAAGGAAAAGGAGCAGGTAGGGGATAGTCAATTATGTATTTGTCTCATGCTCAGCAAATCAGCAGTTTACGTAAGATAAGGTGAACATAGAGTAGCTACCTGTGGAGCTATTTAACCTTTTATCTGTAGCGATCTACTTAGGAGCAAAAGGAAAGGCAGCTTCTTGCATGACTCAGCTTTCAGCTTTTTGTTTTGTTTTGTTTTTTTTTGCCTTTTTGGCATAGTGAATTGGGTTCCCAAGTTTTAATTTTCCTTTCAGAATCTGCAGCTGCAACCATGTCCCATGAGTGTGGTAAGGCTTAGGGTGTTTTTGGAGATGAGCAGGCCCGAGTTTTAATCCAACTATGATGCCCAAATGCTAAGTTAATGTTGGACAAATATTTAACCAACCTGATCTTCAGTTTGTCGTCAGTGAATGGGGAATAATAATAATAATAATACCTTCTTTTGATAATTAGAGACAATGCATATGAGATATAAGCACACAGCAGATGTTCCATGGCTGGTAAATATTCTCCCTCTTCTTCTTTGTGTAGTTGTCTGCTTGCTGTGTGTCTATGGAAGTCAGATGAGCATTTGCCCAGAGGCTGGGTAGATGGAGCCCACAAACTCATAAGAATAAAATAACTAGAATGGAAACAGAAACTTAGGTGTTCCATATGTTGTAACTCATTTTTGGCTGGAAATTATAGAGACCTCGGTTGGGAGTGTCATTAGATACTTGGAAAGGATGGGCACTGATTAGCACAGGTGGCTGGAGATGAACTCCCTGAACCGGCCCTGACATCTTGTTAGAGACAGAAAAGCTCACATAGGTGTGAGCCTAGAATTTCAGTTAATATGCATTTATTCCGTATCTTCTCATCACAGAGTTGAGTTTTGCAGTCAGCTAAGAAGAGCAAAGAACTTCCCAGTAATATTGAAAGGTAATAGTCCTAAGGACCTTGAAAAGCTACATTTGTTAGGGAGTTTATTGTAGAATAGCATGCTTATTCAGTAAAAGTGGAAAATTAACTTTGTGATTGATTTCACCGGACAGCACTAGTGATAACCCATCATGACTTCCATTTTCGCTCAGTCACCTCCACCTGTTGTGCATCTGGCAAAAACAGGAAAATGGCTAATGATTTCTTTCCCCAGATGAGTATTTGTTTTGTATATAAGAATAATGTGACCAGACACGGTGGCTCACGCCTGTTGCAGGAAGTCAAGGACCCCGAACAGAGGCCAAATTAATACTTTTATAATTTCTTACACCTGTCTTTACTGTAATCTCTGAACATAAATTGTGAAGATTTCATGGACACTTATCACTTCCCCAATGAATATCCTTATGATTTCCTATGCCTGTCTTTACTTTAACCTCTTAATCCTGTCTTCTTCTTTGTAAGCTGAGGAGGATGAATGTCACCTCAGGACCCTGTGATGATTGTGTCAACTGCACAAATCGTTTGTAGAGCATGTATGTTTGAACAATATGAAATCTGGGTATCTTAAAAAAAAAAGAACAGGATAACAGTGATGTTCAGGTAATGTTGGAACCGAACTGCACCAAATGTTGGAACCGAACTCTCGATTCCCTCCTGGGCAGGGGTCGCCGCGAANTGCACCAAATGTTGGAACCGAACTCTCGATTCCCTCCTGGGCAGGGGTCGCCGCGAAGGATCACCGACACGAGGTTTACAGCAGAGAGTTATTTATTGCTAGCGCGCTAGGGTCCCAAGCTCTAAGTTGGCCCTGGGACCCCGACTGCTTGTTACAGGCTGTTTATATAGGCAAACACAAGTTCAAACACAGCTTATGGCGCGAAATTCAAACAAAGCTTAAGGCGTAAAATGATTGGGTCTAGCTATAGCCTGAGCAAGGGGTCTTGGTTTAATTGGTTAGAGCAGGACCTTATGAGGTTCTTTCCTGGAGTTGTTGATTCCGGGAACTTTGAGGCAGGGTGAGACCCCTGGAATTGGCAGGGTGGGACCTCATGAGGTTGTTTCCCGGAATTGGCAGGGTGGGACCCTATCGAGGCAGGGTGGGACCCTATCTAGGGCCACCTGGTGCTAACTTTTTAGGTTTTGTGAGGCCTAGTTTCAGTAACACGAGAGGTAACTTTGAACTGGCTGCTGGTGAGCCGGACGGAACAGAGCTATATTTCTCCTCTTTCAAAAGCAAATAGGAGAAATATTGCTGAATTCTTCTCAGCAAGGAACATCCCTGAGAAAGAGAATGTGCCCTGAAGGTAGGCTTATAGATGCCCCTTTTAAGGCGTGCCGTCTTTTATGGTCAAAGCTGAAGGGATGAAATAAACCTCGGTCTCCTGTAGCACTCCCAGGCTTATTAGGTGGAGGAAAATTCCTGCCTAATCAATTTTGGTCAGAGGTTGTCTGCTCTCAAACCCTGTTTCCTGATAAGATGTTATCAATGACAATGCGTGCCGAAACTTCATTAGCAATTTTAATTTCACCTCATCCAGTGGTCCTGTGATCTCGCCCTGCCTCCATTTGCTTTGTGATATTTTATTACCTTGTGAAGTAGGTGATCTCTGACCCACACCCTATTTGTGCACTCCCTCCGCTTTTGAAAATCGCTAATAAAACTTGCTGGTTTTACAGCTGGGGAAACATCACGGATCCTGCCGACATGTGCTGTCTCCCGCGGACACCCAGCTTTAAATTTCTCTCTCTTGTGCTCTTTCCCTTTATTTCTCAACCCAGTCGAGACACTTAGGAAATAGTAAAGAACCCACGTTAAACATTAGGAGTGGGTTCTCCCGATAACGCCTGTAATCCCAGCACTTTGGGAGGCCGAGGCGGACAGATCCGAGGTCAGGAGATGGAGACCATCCTGGCTAACACGGTGAAACCCCGTCTCTACTAAAAATACAAAAAATTAGCTAGGCGTGGTGGCAGGTGCCTGTAGTCCCAGCTACTTGGGAGGCTGAGGCAGGAGAATGGCGTGAACCCGGGAGGTGGAGCTTGCAGTGAGCCTACCTAGATTGTGCCATTGCACTCCAGCCTGGGTGACAGAGTGAGACTCTGTCTCAAAAAAAAAAAAAAAAAAAGAATAATGTAACTATAAACAAGTATAGAATAACAAATCATCTCAACCACAGTAAAGCTCCTGAGAAGAAGTGAGCCAACAGCAATCAGGTCCAGCTGCTGAGGCCACAGGGACTTTCTGTGGGAGGCCTCAGAGGCCATCTGAGAGGAAGGGTGTCTGAATGAAGAGTGGGAGAATATCTCAGCGCAGAAGCTACTCCATTTCTTAACCTAAAAACACAGAGGTCTGTGCTTTTGTGTGGATTTGTGCCGGGTCAATTTGGCTAAGCTAGAAATACGTTTTCCAGAATTTCCTTTCCTGTATAGCTGCAGGTTACCAGGGGCCCAAGAGAAATTCACTGTGAGATTTGCAAGCTGAAACAGCAGTCACATTCTTCTTGCACTCAGAAGGAAATCTAGCCGAGCATTCCGCACGGGTACTCCACAAGTAAACATCAGGGGACGGAGCAGAGAGGGGCCAAGGGCACACTCTCTAGCCTCAAGGTTCAGGGTTAGACCCCTGGGTTGGTGTGGTCTGCTGCACGATGTCCCCACAGATCTATCCAGGTCTTTGTCTCTGGAACCTATGAGTATTACTTCATGTGGCAAAATAAACTTCACAGACACTGCTTAAGATTAAGTTATAGATCTTGAGGCCAGGCACGGTGGCTCATGCCTGTAATCCCAGCACTTTGGGAGGCCGAGGCAGATCACCTGAGGTCAGCAGTTCGAGACCAGCCTGGCCTACATGGCAAAACCCTGTCTCTACTAAAAATACAAAAAAGTTAGCTGGAGGTGGTGGTGCACACCTGTAATCTCAGCTACTTGGGAGGCTGAGGCAGGAGAATCGCTTGAACCCAGGAGGCGGAGGTTGCAGTGAACCGAAATGGTGCTACTGCACTCCAAGCTGAGTGACAGAGTGAGACCACGTCTAAAAAAAATATTAAGTTCTAGATTTATAGATGATCCTGGATCGCTGACATAGGCCCTAAATATCATCACACAAGTGTCCTTATAAGAGGGACAGAGGGACATCTGACTGCAGAAAAGGAAAGGCAACGTGAAGATGAAAGCAGAGGGAGATCTGAGGATGCTACGCTGCTGGCCTTGAAGAGGAGGAAGGGGGACCATGGGCCAAGGAATGCAGCTCTCCAAGCTAGAAAAGGCCAGGAAGCAGATTCTCTCCTAGAGCCTCAGGAGAGAGCACGGCCCTACCTTGGTTTCAGCCCGGTAAAACTCATTCTGCACCTTTGACCTCCAGAACTACCAGACAATGTTTGAAGGCACTCAGTTTGTGGGATTTGTTACAGCAGCCCTAGGAAGCTAACATCCCTGTTAAGGTTCAGGGTCGTTCCCAGACAGGGGACTGAGAGTAGGATCCATCCAGCGCTGCTCCGATCTTGCTGTTACCTTCAGGAGATCCCAGGGAAGAGTTTGGAAAAGGGGAGGCTTTGGGTGCGGAATAGTTAAGTGACGTGTCATACAACCACACCAGAGGACGCTGTGTGTGTGTGAAAAATGACATCCCATAGAGGCTGGATGATGCAGGGAAATGCTTAGCATGTAATGCCAAACAAAAAGAACAAGGAATTTTTTAAAGTATACGTAGTAGAACTTGACTGTGCTAAAAGCGGGGGGCAAGTCCAGGCTGAGAGCAAACAAAACAAAATATTGCAAAATGTACCCAAAGGCTATCTCTGGCTCGGGGGACTCAGGTGATGGCTGTTTACTTTGTACTTTTCTGTGTAGGGTCTCATTTAGGAGGATTCAGTCCTGCAGAACAGCAGCTGCTAAATGAGCAAGTTATAGCCAGAAGATTTTCAAATGTCAGCAGATCAGGAGCTCTGAGATAACATCGGAGGCCTCCCAGCTGCTCATGGGATCCTCAGGGTTGGACCATGGGAGGGGAGGAGGGGGAAGGAGAGAGTGTTGTAAGAACTAAGGAGGCAAGTTACAGACAATAATCTGCCAGCAAACAGGTTTTCTAACCCGCCTTGCCTGGGGCTGCGCCTTGCCTGTGGCTGCGGCACTGTTCTCTTTTTGCCAAGGGAAGTGGGAATACAATGTTTGCCTTTCCCATTCTCTAGGTCTCTGAATTGTTGGGAAAGACACATCCAGGCCAACAGCAGGCTCATTTTAGCAAGCACCATTTCACACTGCTGCCAGCTGGGGCTGGATGGGGCTGGCGGGCACAGCAGCCTTCTCCCTGTCTCCAGACCCAGGCTGAGACTACACCACTGACTCCAGGCTGGAAGGTGACTTTTATCTCCAAAAGAGCTGATCCTAGTTCTCTAGTTCTCCACGTGGTTTAGACACGAAGAAGCCCAGGACTGGAGGAAGAGAGAGCAGTGCCGGCAGATCGCTGGGTGAAGCTGTGTCTCTCTGGTGCCGCCGTGAGTAATACATTGGCAGGGTCCTGTGTCCAGAGGAGCCCTGGGCTGCCCAGCGGAGATAGCTGTCAGGACGGACCCTTCTAAACCAGAAGCATGGGTCTTGGCTTCTGGGTGAGGAGCAGATCTGCCAGCTCCAGGCAGCAGGGTCAGAGTGAGGAAGGGGCTTCTCCAAGCCTTGTGCTAATGGGAATTAGGATGAGAAGGGACTTCCAACCTAGTAGAGCTCGGCTGGAGGCCTGGAGCAGCAAAACTGTCTTTTGGCACTAAAAATTAATAACGTGGAAAGCTGAGAAAGAACGAGGCTGTGAGCCTGCCCACCAGGCAGCCTGGGCAGAAGTCAAAGAATTCTATTTTTATCAAGAAGTGTCATGTTCTATTACACTACTCTAAAAGAGATGCTCATTTTTAACATGGCAAGGAAGTCTCGGTCAGGGGTAGCTCTGAAAGGAAAGGTCTGAGTTGCAGGGTGTGTGTGCGCATATGTATATGTGCATATGTGTGTGTACATCTGTGTGCATGTGTGTGCATACATATATAATATATAAATATATTTAAATATAAAATATATAAATATATTTATATACATAAATATATCTAAATATATGTATATAAATGTATACACATATATGTGTGTGTGTGTATATATATATGCATGCATGTGTACATGTGTGAGCACCTACAGGGGCTGTTCAGAGAAGCCAGAAAACGTGACTACAGAGATTTTTAACACCTGCAGCCTGGCTGGATTGGAGGCATGTGCCTGCTGGTCACTTCCCCTAGGCCAGATAAACAACCCAAGCGTCACACCCAGGACCCTGCATATTCACTGCAAACTCCAGAGGTCCCCAGTTGAGCCCACTGTCCTCCTGTCCAAGTCTACCCCTCCTGTTCTGGGTCCCACTTAGCCCTGCTCAAACTGAGGCACATCCGAGATGCTGGTTTCCCCTTGCCCTGCATTAAAAGTGGGGCCAAATCCTCTCCACCCGTTCCTCACCTCCCTCTTTTGACCCACCATCAAAATAAACAGGACACACCACCATCTACCACACTCTCCTCATTTGCTCCCTTTCCTCACCACGCACGGGCTACCTGAACCCCACACCTGAGCCCCATCCCTAAGCATCCTCCTTCCTTCCTCCTGGTCTTGTCCTTCCAAATCTCAGCAGCCACCATGGCTTCCCAGCTCCGCCCACTGATGGCCCAAAACAGGGCGGACTCTGGACAAATGTGATAGAATAACTTCCTGCCTCTATCTCCTCCCTACCTCCTAAACTCTATGAAAATGACAGTAAGGGAATGAACAAAATAAAAGCTGTTAACCCACAGGGATGGAGAGAACATGACCTCAGGCAATGGCAGACAGGATCAAAGCACCCAACACTTGGGAGAGGCCTCAGAAGAGTTGAGGACAGTGTATGGTAAAGGTGAAGGGGGTATGGGAAAGTGGAGGGGCAGGGTGGGCATCGAGAACAGAGACTCTCCAATAAATCCTGGGTTTGCAAACATCAGGCACCAAGAAGAACTGGCACTGAAAGCATGAGGTTGACTGAAAGTCAGTATACTGGCTGGGCACAGTGGCTCACACCTGCAATCCCAACATTTTGGGAGGCTGAGGCAGGAGGATCACTTGAACCCAGGAGTTCAAGACCAATCTGGTCAACATAGGAGACCCCCATCTCTACAAAAAATAAATTAGCTGGACATGGTTGTGTGCACCTGTAGTCCCAGCCACTTAGGAGGCTGAGGCAGGTAGACTGCTTGAGCCTAGGAATTTAAGGCTGCAGTGAGCTGTTATCATGCCTCTACACTCTAACTTGGGCAACAGAGTGAGATCCTGCCTCTAAAAATGAACGTCAGTATACAGTTACCATCTAGCACCCCAATCCGTTTCCCTCACCTGCTCAAGCAGACACACCCCTCCTCCCACCTCCCTCAGGAGACCCCAAATGATTGTGTGGTGAAACCACACCTGTCCAGTCTTGAGGACACAAAGCACAGGGGAGGAAAGGGTGGGATCCCAGCTGGAAGTGGGGCTGTGTTTAAGGGAAACACTACATTGTGAACTGTGGGGGCCTCTGCTCCCTTCCCTCCTGGCAGGTCCACAGCCCTCGCAATCCCTTAGGATGGAAATGGAAAGGTTCATTTCTGGAGAAACTGAAGGTGCCAGAAGGAGACCCTCTGCCCGCTGATATCTGGGGATCCCCAACAAGAAGTTGGGCTCATCATTTTCGCTAGTCAGGGTTCTTGAGAGAAACAGAACCAGTGAGATAGATAGATGACAGATGGATGGCTGGATTGGTCGATAGACTGACAGGTAGATAGACAGAACACATAGACTGATGGATATAGATTTGTTATCAAGAATTGGCTCATGTAATTATGGAGGCCAAGAAGTCCCATGATCTGCCACCTTTAAACTGGAGACCCAGGAGAGCCGATGGTGTAAGTTCTAGTCCACAGAGAAGAGGAGACCAACGTTCTAGCTCAAGTGTTCAGGCCAAGAGAGCAAATTCTCCTGCCTTTCTGTTCTATTCAGGCCTTCAAGGGTACGGTGCCCGCCCACATTGAGGAGGGCAGCTTGCTTTATTTAGTCCATCCATTCAAACGCTAATCTCATCAGGAAACACCCTCTTAGGCACACCCAGAAATAATGTTTAACCAATTAACTGGACACCCTAAGAACCTGTCAAATTGACACATAAAATTAATTATCACACCATCCAATTACTCTCCAAAAAAGCACTCTAGGTGACAATCCCACCCACATACAGCTTGAAAAGTTCCTAAGAATCTGCTCTGATCTTAAAAAGAAACAATAGTTCAGGAGAGATTGAGGAAGAAAGTCAGAAACAAACTAATTGGGGAAAGTAAAAAAAAAAAGTATCTGCAGAAAATTAAAACAAGGGAGAAAATACAACCTTCAAAAATTAGATATAATATGCTCAGAAAGAAAACAGGAGAGCCCACACATCAAACAACAATGGAATGTTTTTTTAAAAAGGGAACAAAAGAAAGCTCTTAAGATTTTTTTAAGGCATGAGCAAAATGAAAAATTCCTCGACCAAGAGTTGAGGAGAGTAGAATGAAAAGACAAAAAGATGGAAAACAGGAAGAAAGAGATCAGATAATTAGAGGATCAAGGCAGTCTGGCATCTGACTCCAGTGTGTTCCAACATAAATAAATAAAAGGTGCAGGTGCAACAGCACAACTCCAGAGGATGCCATTCATAGAATATGGGGTGAACAGTGCCCTGGAGTCGGACGCTGCAGAGGCCCCGATCAGAGGGAGAGAAATCAGGCAATCAATGCTACAGATATTTTTGCAAAGCCAAAGGACACACGTTTCCAAGTTGAAAGGGCCAGTGAATACCCAGCACAGTGGGTAAAACAGACTCACACTAGAGCACATAATTGTCAATGACAATCAGAGGCTGAATGCAGTGGCTCATGCCTGTAATCTCAGCACTTCAAGAGGCTGAGGCTTGAGAATCCTCAGTAAGAAGTTGGGCTCACCTTCTATATTAGTCAGGGTTCTCCAGAAAAACAGAAACAATAAAATAGATGGATGGATGGATGGATGGATGGATGAATGGATAGATTGATAGGTAGAGAGACAGACACAGACATATACAGATGGATATAGATTTATTATAAAGGATTGGCTCATGCAGTTGTGGAAGCCAAGAAGTTCTATAATCTAGAAAGATTGCTTGAGGCCAGGAATTTGAGACCAGCTGGGGCAATATAGCGAGATCACATCTCTATGAAAAATTAAAAAATTAGCCAGCCATAGTTGCACATGCCTGTTGCCCCAGATACTCAGGAGGCTGAGATAGGAGGATACTTAAGCCCAGGAATTCAAAGCTGCAGTGAGCTAGGATTGCACCACTGCCCTCCAGCCAGGGCAAAAGAGTGAGACCCTGTTTTTTAGGAAAAAAAAATAAAAATATTAAAGAATGTCAGAGAAAAAAAAGTATTTCAATAATAGTAATAGCTAACATTAATTCAGTTCATTAAATTCCAGGAACCATTTTAAGTATTTTATGTG
Source organism: Theropithecus gelada (assembly GCF_003255815.1). NCBI lineage: Eukaryota > Metazoa > Chordata > Mammalia > Primates > Cercopithecidae > Theropithecus > Theropithecus gelada. The sequence goes on along the minus strand of NC_037675.1, from coordinate 97,132,654 downwards.
TAACTTCTAGTGAGAAAAAACTGGTCTCGTTAATAAACATGTTGCAATTTAAAGTGCCATCAAATCTCAATGGCCATGCTGAGTGCTAGAAGATGAGGGGACAATGCCTTCAAAGTTCTGAGGGGAAATATTTCCCATCCTAGAGTTAGTGAACCAAAAAGTATCTGAGACAGGTTTCAATCCATTTAGAAGTGTATTTTGCCAAGGTTAAGGACGCGCATGGAAGAAAAGGACACAGAATCATAGAAACAGTCTATGATCTGTCCCTTTCTCCAAAGATGATAGTGAGGGCTTCAATATTTAAATGGGGGAAACAGACATGGAAAAATTCATCTCTGGAGGGGATAGAGGAAGAGTATGGTAATCCACATGTTGCAAGGGGAAAAGAGCAGCTAGGGAATAGTCAATTACCTATCTGTCTCCTGCTCAGTAAATCGGCACTTTACAAAAGATAAGGTAAACACAGAGTAGCTACCTGTGGAGCTATTTAACCTTTTATCTGTAGCCATCTACTTAGGAGCAAAAGGAAAGGCAGTTTCTTGCATGACTCAGCTTTCAGCTTCTTTTTATTTTTTCCTTTTGGCATACTGAATTGGGGTCCCGAGTTTTTATTTTCCTTTCACAAGTTCAACATCCAGTCACATTATTAATCAAAGGTCAAACAAAAACATTGTCAGATAAGGAGGGGCTCAGAAAATGGGCCTCCTGTGCACCCTTTCTTAGGAAGCTACTGGAGAACAGGCTTTAGCAAAAGAAGATAATAAGAAAGAGAAAAATGCATGTTAAAAGATAATTTTCAAAAACAAGTTAAATGATAACTCAATATAGATATAAAAATGAATATGTGCTGTATTAGTCCATTTGCAAACTGCTATAAAGAACTACCTGAAACTGGGTAATTTATAAAGGAAAGAGGTTTAATTAACTCACAGTTCCACATGGCTGGGGAGACCTCAGGAAACTTACAATCATGGCAGAAAGCAAAGGAAAAGTGAGCATCTTTTTCACAAGCTGCCAGAGAGAGAGAGAGAGAATGAGAGAGAAGGGGGAACTGCCAAACACTTTAAAACCATCAGATCTCGTGAGAACTCATTCACTATATGGGAACACCATGGGGAAAACCGTCCCCATGATCCAATCATCCCCTACCAGGTCCCTGCCTTGACACACAGGGGGATTACGATTCAAGATGAGATTTGGTGGGGACACCGAGCTAAACAATATCATGTGCTAAAGATTATATATAATTCCCCAGTGAAGAAACTGAAGAGGTGTGACAGCTAATTCAAATGAGAATCTGAAAGTCAAATTTATTGATCAAAAATACTGAAATGGGCTGGGCACAGTGGCAGATGCCTATAATCCCAGCAAGTTGGGAGGCCAAGATGGGAGGATCACTTGAGCCCAGGAGTTTGAGACCAACCTGGGAAACATAGGGAGAGCTCATCTCTATAATTTTTTTTAATTAGGCAGATATGGTGACACGTGCCTGTAGTCCTAGCTATTTGGCAGACTGAAGTGGGAGGATCTCTTGAGCCCAGGAGGCTGAGACTACAGTGAGCCATGATTGCACCACTGCACTCTGGCCTGGCACAAAGGGAGACACCCTAAAAAGAGAAAAGAAAGAACAGAAGAGAAATATTGAAATGAATGTGCAAAATGGAAGCAAACTGGGGGATTTGGGGGAGGTAAGGAAGGGTTGTCTCTCTTCAGAACACAGGCATTTGCATGTCCACAGACAAGAATTATTTTTCATTGCTATCAGTTATCTGTAGCTTTGAGAATTGTAAGACAGGTCCCATAGAATTGGAATCAGATAACCTGGAGGAGTATGCCCTGGACAGGGAAAGATTCTGCTCCTTGCCTCCCATTGAAGCAGAGTGTTTTCTACAAATGCAATCCAGGTAAAGAAGAATACCTGTTAGGAAGCCTGGGAAGAGCATTCCGGGGTGGGGTTGGGACAGGCTGAGAGATTCCAATCAACTTGTGCATACACAGCTGAACAAACTCAAGAAAACATGTTTTTGTTTTTTTCAGACAGAGTCTCGCTCTGTCACCCAGGCTGCAGTGCAGTGGTGTGATCTCGGCTCACTGCAACCTCCACCTCCTGGGTTCAAGCAATTCTTCTTCCTCAGCCTCCCAAGTAGCTGGGACTACAGGTACCTGCCACCACACCTCGCTAAGTTTTTTATATTTTTTAGTAGACACACAGTTTCACCATGTTGGCCAGCCTAGTCTTGAACTCCTGACCTCAACACCACGCCCGGCCTAAACAAAATATGTTTTAAAAGTCTTCTCCCAGGCTGGGCATGGTGGCTCACACCTGTAATCCCAGCAGTTTGAGAAGCTGAGGCAGGGTTATCGCTTGAACTCAGGAGTTCAATACCAGCCACGGCAACATACTGAGACCCCATCTCTATAAAAATAAAATAAAAATCTTTTCCCTGTAATCCCACCACTTTGGGAGGCTGAGGTGGTAGGATTACTTGAGGCCAAAAGTTTGAGACCAGCCTGGGCAACACAGTAAGACCTCCATCCATACAAAAAGTTTTAAAATTAACCAGGCATGGTGGTGCATGCCTGCAGTCTCCGGTACTTGGGAGATTGAGGAGGGAGGATCGCTTGAGCCCAGGGAGGTAGAGGCTGCAGTAATCCGTGATTGCACCACTGCACTCCAGTCTGGATGAGAGTGAGATTATTGACAAATGAAGAGTCAAGCTCTGTAAAGTATTCGAACAGATTTATTCTGAGCCAAATATCAGTGACCATGGCCTGTAACACAGCCCTCAGGAGATCCTGAGAACATATCCCCAAGGTGATTGGGGTATGGCTTTGTTTTATACATTTTAGGGAGACATGAGATGTCAATCAAATACATTTAAAAAATATATTGGTTCTATCCAGAAAGGTGGGACAACCTGAATTATTAGGCAGAGGTTGGGGGCTCCCAGGTTATAGGTAGATTTAAAATTGACTAGTTGACAATTGGTTGAGTTTATCTAAAAATCTGGGATCAATGGAAAGAAAATGTCTGTGTTGCAATAGGAGGTTGCGGAGACCAAAGTTTTACCCTACAGATGAAGCCTCCAGGTAGCAGGCTTCAGAGAGAATAGATTGTAAATGCTTCTCATCAGAGAGGTATAATGAGTCCTGTCTGACCTCTACTTCCCATCATGACCTGAACCAGTCTTTCAGGTTAAGAGTGCTCTGGCCCAGGAGGAAATCCATTCAGATGGTTGAAGGGTGGGGGTGCCTCAGAATTTTCTTTTTGGTGTACATCCTGTCTCAAAAGAAAAAAAAAAAGAATAAAAGAGTTTTTGGTTTACACCCTTTCTCAAGAAAAAAAACAAATGAAAGAAAAGAAAAATCTCAAGGACATCTAAAAGCTGGTAAGACAGAAATTACCAGGCCAAAAATCAAAGGGAAGTGGAATTCAGAAAGTGCAAAAAACAGAATGGAAGCTGCTTTTTCCCTGAGAGTTTTTTCAGAACCTGAAAATCAGACCATGTTTGAGCCTCATGGAGACTGGCAGAGAAAGAAGTCAAGCCAGGCCTTGCCCAACTCTAAAGGAAAACCCAAACTTGTCGATATTTGATGACACTATAAATCACTTGCCTCTTTTCACTCTCTGGTGCTCCAGCAGCACAGCCCCACACCAACCTTCATCTGGAGTGTCTCAAGACCTTCTGGAATCTTCTCCCACACATACCTCCTTAGGCAGATCCATTCTGTGGAAATAAGCAATTCAAAATCTAAGCTGTTGGAACTTTAAAATATTCTGAGCCTTAAGGGAATTTGATCATGGGACCTGAGTCATGTAAACAGGTAGATGCAACCTTTGTTTCTCTGATTATAGATCAGCCTTTTTCCTTACTTACATTGTTGTGTAAAATGTTGTATATGACTGAAGGGCTCCAGGGAAGACCCCTTTCCTCTTCACTGTTGATTTGATCTTCAATATAGATTAACTCCCTCTTTCCTCTCTCCAGAGACTTCATAACCATCACATTGTCTGGGGTAGAATGTTAAACATATTCTTAAATTGGAAAGGAAATGAAAACAAGCTGTAGAGAAAAGAAAACAAGGTGGGGGCAGGGGAACAACCTCTAATTAATTGTACCTTGTAACTCATAGACCAGCCTCGCATAGAAAATGTTAAACAACAAAGTTAAACAAGAAATGTTATACAAGAAAATGTTCTACAAGGTTACTAAATTTCTTTGTTTTCTGCCTATGTCAGCAAGACTTTAAGTTCAGAGCCCTGGCTCCATTTCCCTGGAGTCTGTGTTTCTCAGATGGTCACTCCCAGCTTTTGGCTTGAATAAACTCTTTAAAACTGGATTCTGGGCTGGGTGCAGTGGCTCATGCCTGTAATCCCAGCACTTTCGGAAGCTGAGGCAGGAGAAATCACTTGAACCCAGGAGTTCGAAACCAGCCTGGTCAATAAAGTGAGACCGATTAAAGAGAAGTAAACTTAAAAGCAAATAAAAACAACTTTAAAAACCCTGGATTCTGATCCTTTCAATTACTTTATGCTGACAATTCTACTATGGGTGCTGCCCAATCAGCCTTGTAAAGCACAGGGCTGACCACTTCAGCTCCCTGCTAAGTGTTCAATCTGGAATAAAATCCAGATTCCAGAGCTACAGAGCCCTTAGGTCTGGGACCCTTGCTTTGTATTTCTGTTTTTCCACTTTACTTAGTTGAAACACATTCCCTATAGCAAGCTAAGAAAGGCAAAGGTCCATTCCCAAACCCTTCACTCCCTAGACCACTGCTCTGTGTGCAGACAATGAAAACAGCCATGAGTTCACAAAAAAGGGAAGGACTAACTGCCCAGGGCAGGATTCAAGGAATGCCTGTTAAGCCCCAGGGAGGAAGTGGCTATTGACCTGGGAAGAGTCTGTTGGGCAAAGTCAAGGGCTGAGGTGGTGGTTGACATGAAGGCAAATTTTCTATGCCCTGGTGAGAAGTTGCAATCCTTGCTGTGAACATTGGGGAGTACAGTGTGCAGGACCATCTGCTTGGCTATTGGATCCCACCTGTTGACATGTACCAGGCCTGATTTTTCTTGGCCTTCCCTCCTGATTTAGCTGAACACCACCCTTCTCAACACAACCCCAAAGTACACCTTGCTCAGTTTTTAACAGAGCTGCCGGATTTCAAGGCATGATTCTCAGCACCGTGACTATACTGAAGACAAAAACTCACATGGCAGCCATGCTTTTGCTCCCAGAACAGCAGGCAATGCTGGCAGTGTCCTTGTCCTAATGTGTCTGTTCCCACCTTGGTGGGAAACCACTAGGAAGAGGGGGTCAAAGGGGAGCAGAAAAGCTGACTCCCATCTTCACACATAGGACTGGTGCTCTAGCCTTGTGCACCCATACCCAGCTTGTTCACCTCACCCTATCCTGGTACCCCTCTCCAGCTCTGACTCCTCCTTCTCAGCCACACCTGCTACTTAAGGGCAAGGAGCTCTCCTGCCATCTGGGCAGATCTTTGTAACTATTCAGGCCAAACCAATTCAGACAGCCTTTCTGTTAGGGACAAGCAAGTACCTAGCCACCACCATCTTTGCTCCCAGCATGGCTCACCTGCCTAGCTCAAACCTTCATGGAGCTGTGATCTGTACCCCAGGATACAAACAAAAGTGGGCCCCATCCCACGGTCCATATCAAACTCATGACCAGCTCCTAGAGGACCCTCCTGCTGCCACACTCATCCTCAGGCTGAAGACCTGCTTGACTCTTCACACATGGCTACTACTGCACTCCAGGATTCTCCATATGACCCCTCCATCCACCCAGCTGCCAGCACCAGAAACCCTGGCCATGCAGTAAGAATTCACTCAACAAACTCTGAGCCCCAACTCTGGTCAGGCACTGGGGTCAGATCAGACGTGGCTCTGCCCTGCTGCAGCTTGCAGTGTGACTGGGAGCAATGACGGTCCCTACTTAGCCTGTCACCTTGCATCCATCAGTCCCACATCAGCCCATTTACCTCAGGCTCACATTGTCCATTGCAGGGACCATGCGGCTCAGTGTCGGCCCTGCCTCTAGGCTTGCCCCTCCAGCTCCCCCTTCACTCTGCTTCCAGAGATACATTGCCCATTCTAATTTAATTTTACATCTTCCCAAAGAAAACTCCTCAGTAGATGCCAATTGTTTTTAGGATAAAATTAACCACCTTGTTTTGGAACCCACAGTACCGCATGACCCTCATGCCAGGCCCCCAGCTCGGACATATTGGTCCAGATGGGGCACCTGGCAGTTCCTCGAACGGATCACGCCCATCACACCTCACACTGCTGCCATGCTGGCCTTGTGCCATGAATGTCCCGCCTCCTCCTGCATGTTGCCGCCAGATAGGTTTCAACTTGTCTCCCATATTTCAGAAAGTCTTCCCTAGCCCTCCAAACCAGGCTCCATGCCCTCTGGTTCCCCATAGCGCCCAAACCACGCTCTGCAGCAGCACATATCATACTGAGTGGTAAATATTTACAGCCTGTCTTCTACACTAGACCATGAGGGCCTTGAGGACAAAGACAATAAAGCCATTCATTTTTGCATCATCAGAAACTAGCCCAGCACTCAATATATATGTACCTGGTGAATATTTACTATATGAATCAATGTAATGATTAAGTAAGTGTCCAGACTTCAGGTTTGGCCCACCGGCACTAATAATACCTCCTTCATCTTTCTCTTCTGACACTCAACTTATGACTCCCCTGACTTGGATTCCCATTAAGGACTGAAGGTTTGTGTTTCCCCCCAATTCCTAGGTTGACACCCCGACTTCCAATGTGACTGTGTTTGGAGGTAGCGCCCTCAAAGGTAGACAGCAGCCGTTTATTGGGCCACTTTCCAGAGACCACTCTCCTAGGACCGACCATAGAACTTTTATGGGTCCTCCTGGGACCAGTCACAGCAATTTGGATTTTCTACCCCAAAAGGTAAACGGGTCAAAACAACACATTAATTAAATTAACTCCATGGCTAAAATTCTGTTTCTCTTTTTTTAATATTTTATTGAGAAATAATGGTAGATTTGCATACAGTTGGAAAAAATAATATGAGAGATTCCATATATTCTTCATTCACTTTCCTTCTATGGTATGATTGTAGTACAACATCATAACCAAGAAAGCCCTGGTTGATAATCCACTGTATTCAGATACGACCCACCATATTAGATATGATCCACTATATCGGATTTCCTTTCACATGCACTCATTTGTGTGTGTGCGTGTGCATGTGCACATTTAGTTGTGCAATTTATCAGATGCACAGATTCGTGTAATCACCACCACAACCAAGATGTGAAACAGTTCCATCAGAGGTACCCCTCAAGCCACGTTTCTATTGCCAGAGCCATCTCCTCCCCACTCGCCTGGCAAGTACTAATCTAGTCACCATTTCTATACTTTTGTTCTTTCAAGATTGCCATCAAAATGCAATCATACAGTATATAACATTTTGGAATTGACATTGTCCACTCACCATAATTATCTGGAAATTCATCCAAATTGTTGTATCTGTTAATAGTTCACTCCTCATTATCAATGAATAGTATTCCATGGTATGCACACACAACAGTTAAACCATTCACCTGTGGAAGGAAATTTGAATGGTTTCCAGTCTCGATGATGAATACAGTTGCTAGGAACATTTGGATACAGGTTTTGTGTGAACACAAGTTTTTATTTCTGGGTTGCATGGTAGTTGCTTGTCTACTTTTACAAGAAACTGCCAAGCTGCTTTCCAAAGTGGCTGTGCCGTTTTATACTCCCACCAGCAATGTAGGAGACATCTAGTTTTTCCACATTCTTGCCAGCATTTGGTGTCTTCATTATTTTGTATTCTAGCCATTCTGATAGGTGTGTAGGGGTATCTCGTGATTTTAATTTGCACTCATTTAATGACTAATGAGGTTGGATACGCTTTCACGTGGTTGTTTACCATCTCTATATCCTCTTTGGTGAAATGTCTGTTCACATTTTTTGCTCATTTTCCAAGTAGATTGGTTTTTTACTGTTGAGCTTTGAGCATTCTTTGTATATTCTAGCAACTAGGAATATGGGCTCTATCTGGAAGGAATTCTGATGGATACAGTTACTTAACTATTACATCACTTTATATACAGAGTTTGGCAACCACATTTTCAAAATCAGGAATCCAGGGAAGAAGAAAACAATGAGTAAGAAAAGTCCTCAGTGTGGATTTGAGAATGGCTTACAATGTGTCAGTACCTCAGACTGCTGGCTTCTGAGGAGCCCCACTAAGACCCTGCTGTTCCCATGTGGGCCTGGCTGGGGCAGGCAGCCTGATTCTTATGCATCAGGTACCAACAGCCTCAGTGACACAGGGCAGACGTCCCTGACACCGTTGTCAATCAAACCCCATTACCAGCCCTGCTGTCCCACCTGCCATCACTGTCCTTCTTGTGCAGGTAGCTGGCGTGGGAGACACAGAACAATTTATGAGCCACAGCCTCAGGGCTTGGTTTGGCCAACAGAATCAGAAATCCAGTTTGAAGGCTGCTGCTATATTTCACCCTTCCACTTCCCTTTGAACACGTTTCAGAGCTATTGATCTTAAAAGCAGAAGATTAGTCACTTCAAAATGAGGCTCAGAGTGTGCTACAGAGGAGGGCTGTTCTGAGGATTACAGGCAGCTGCCCCTCCTCCTTCTACCCCTCCACTGCAGCATCCTCATCTAGGCCCCTGGGGCAGGTCTCCCAACTGGAAACTCCTCAACAGTGAGGGCAGGACAATTAAAAGAGGCCAAGCATGTACAATGCCACAGAAGATGATCAGTAAATGTTGGACAAGAATCTAAGCATGCTGGCACGGGCAGCAACAGGGAGCTACCACGCTTGACAACCTGTCTCCCAGAGGCCTCCTGGTCAATGTTTCGCAATCCAGAGTCAGCCTTCAACCTTGCATTCATAGAAACTGAATTTTCCAGTTCTCAGTAGATGTCCACTAACCCAGCCCACAGGAGCGAAGTAAGAAGCAGAAGGCCAGTTTATTAATTTATTAAAACAATGCGAGGTGTAACTCTGTAGGGACCAGAGCAGCCCAAGTCTATGTGAGATTGCCTTCTTCATTGTCAGCAGATTGGCAGGGAGCCTGGCATGGCTTAACGAATAAGAGGCAAAGCCTGAGAAGCCAGTTTGGACCCAGACATCAAACATGGCAGCCCAGGCCCCTAACTGCTATGCTACGCTCCCTCCAGCAGGTTCCATCGGAAATAACTTGGGGCCTGTCCACCCACAGCCGCCTGTGTCCTGTTTCTTGTTTTCCCAGGGAGGCCATTCGCCCAATCTTAGATGGACCTCAAAACTTTACCCAAATTAGGGGCTTCACCAAAATCGCCCCCAGGAGGGGTAAATCTGTCTTCCCAGTACTTCAGGCTCTCTTGTCAGAGGCTTGGTCTGAGCTGGCTACTCTCAGCCCACAGAAAAAACGAGCATCCTGGCTGGGCGTGGTGGCTCACGCCTGTAATCCCAGCACTTTGGGAGGCCAAGGCGGGCAGATTATGAGGTCAGGAGATCGAGACCACCCTGACTGATAGGACGAAACCACGTCTCTACTAAAAATACAAAAGCTTAGCCAGGCGTGGTGGTGGGTGCCTGTGGTCCCAGCTACTCAGGAGGCTGAAGCAGGAGAATGGCGTGAATCCGGGAGGTGGAGGCTGCAGTGAGCTGAGATTGTGCCACTGCACCCTAGTATGGGCGACAGAGCGAGAAGACTCCATCTCAAAAAAACAAAAAAAAACCGAGCATCCCCAGATATGCCAGATCTGTTTAGCTCTTCTGTTTGCAAGCAACAAGTATTAAATAGCTCAACCCAAATGGCCATAAGCAAAACCGAAAATATGTCCATATAATGGGAAAGTGTAGGGAGAGGGGGAGGGGCAGGCCCTGCTGGATTCAGGGCTCAACCTGTGGGGCCAGAACTGGGAAGGTGGCTGCCTCAGTCACACCATCTTTTGTTCACAACCAGAAGATTGGAGAGCGGACAATCAACTTCCTCAATGACAAAAACAAGTCTAGAATTGGGGCTCTTTAGCTCTGCAGCCAGAGCTGGGTCATGTGCCCATCCCTGAGCCAATCACTATCATCAGAGGGGGACCTGAGGCTCTGATTGGCCAGGCCTGAGTTGCATGCTCTTGGAAGCAGGGAGGAGGTCACCTTCATTAGAAGCAAATTGTGATGACTTTCAGAGGAAATCGGGGCTCTGACTAGCCATGGCTGAGTGGATGACGATTAGCTCCAAACCACAAATGTTCACCCCCGCATGCTCTGTGCTCACCTCTGGACTTGAATTCACCCCAATGCCCACACCTGAAACGACCTCATGCCCATCCCACCACTACTCCATCCTACACTCCTGTTCACTAAAAAACCCAGAGCCTGCCTCCATCAAGCAGCCGTTCCTGATTACCTCAGCCCACACATACCCTTCCTCAGCACTCTGAAGCCACTTACTGTCCACAAAGGCACAGGGCACCTAGCACGGCTGACTGGTCAAGCTCTTTGTCTTTTGGGGTACATGTATTCTCTCCAATACAGTCCTCTAGGGCTAAGGTATATAAATTTTTTCTTTAAAGAATTGGATTGTAAATATTTTAGGCTTTGTGGGCCATATAGTCTCTGTAGCAACCACTGAACTCTGCCATTAGAGCACAAAAGTAACCAGAGACATCTAAATGAATGAGGATGGCTGTGTTCCAATACAACTTTATTTGCAAAAACAAGTGGTGGGCTGGGTTTAGCCCAAGTGCTACGGTTTGTCAACCCTTCCTCTAGGGGCTTTAAGGACTGGACCTTACCTTCTTGATTTTTGAATTTCCCATTCAAGCCAGCACAGCACTTCACACACACGGACTAACAGTAATCAAAGCTGATTGGACAACATTGAATTATATTATTTTAGTTTCCTTCTTTTAAAAGAAACAGTAGAAAGCTGTGAAGACTGACTATAGCCAAATAGGAACGAGTGCGTGTTCCTGGTTCACACCAAGAATGAGATGTAGGATATACTGGGAATTTCTCTGTCCAGACTCTTCCAGAAGTCAGAAACAACTAGAGCAGTTGGTAAAAGAGACTCTTCTCTGGGGCACACCAATCACAAATAAATGGAAAAGCATGCATGTCTGTGGGAGTTTTTATTGTGTGTGTGTGTATGTGTGAGTACCTGTATCTGCATATATGTGTGAATGCATGTGTGTAGTACCGGCACACCAAAAACAGGCATCCATGTTGCAAAGGCCAGCCCCACCATCCTGCTGATTCCACTTTCTCCTCACAGGCCCTGCCAAGACTGTCCCTTACCATGCATCCCTGTGACTGTCTCTGGGAATAAAGATGGTTCAAGCCTAGGCCATTCTGTGATTCCACACTAGGCATTTTGGGAGCCCTTTGTTCTGTCTGGAGGGCCATGAGCTAGAGAAGTCACTGAGGAAAAGCGAGTGTTTTTAATAGTATTGCTCCCCCTTGGTCTTAGAGAGTCAGTTGTGTCTTTGAGCTGAAAGCCATGGGAAGGAGCACAGGAAAGAGAATGAATGGACTTGGGTTCTGAAAACCATCTTTTCTGCCGCTGGGAGGAGTTGACGGGCCCTCTTGGGGTTCCCCACTTCTATTGAGCCCCAGATGTCCTCCCTTTTATGACTCCTGCTTTCCTGCCTCACTGGGCTTTGTGATAGCATCTGGGCTCCACCACGTATTTACCATGGGATCCTGAACAAGGTATGGTCTCACTGAGTCTCAACCACTCATCTGCACATTAGGAATACAATCTATTTTCTAGGACAGTTGTGAGGATGGAAGATGGTGCATGTGAAGTTCCTGAGACAGAATTTACTCTCAGAAATAGCAGCCAGCATTAATATTAATAATTCTACTTATTATTATTAGCAGTTACCTAAAATGCTTCATGATCTTCAGCTTTGTTCATGTGGCCTCATTCTCCTAGAGGGCCCTCCAATCTATCCCCACTCCACAGTGCCCACTTCCTCACAAAGGAACAAAAGCATTTCCCTAGCCATTCTTCATAAATACCACTAACTCTTTCATACAACCTTCATGAGTCTTCTGACTCAAACCACAGTGGAGGCCTTGTCTTGTTCTAAGAAGCCATATGGCAAGGTGGAAAAAGAACCCCGGAATGGTTGTTCAACCTGGGCATAAGTCAGGACTCTCCAGAGAAAGAGAACCATTGGGATATACATGAGGAGATTTATTATGGGAATTGGCTCTTGAGACTATAGAGGCTGAGAAGCCCCATGACCTGTTTTCTGCAAGCTGGAGAACCAGGAATGTTAGTGGTGTACTTTTTTCCAAGTCTAAAGGCCTGACAATTGAGATAGCTGCTATAAGTTACTGGGTTCAAACGCCCCAGAACTAAACTCTCTAATGTCCAAGGGCAGAAGAAGATGGATGTCCCAGTCAGAGCAAAGAGAGAGAATTCACCTTTCCTCTGTGTTTTTGTTCAATCTGGGCCCTCAGTGGATTGGATGATGCCCGCTTACTTGGTGAGAACAGGTCTTCTTTACTCAGTCTACCCATGCAAATGCTAATCTCTTCCAGAAAGAGATTACAGACACACCCAGAAATAGTGCTTTAGCAGCTATCTGGGCATCACTTTGCACAGTCAAGTTGACACATACAATGAAGCATTACAACCTGAGTTCTGCTCTGTTGCTCGCTACCTGGATACCTAGGACAACCCTCAACCTCTCTGAGCCTCAGTTCTGCAAAAATGCAGTTGACTCTTGACTCTGTGGGTTCACTGTAAGGAACTGTTAAGGTGACAGTGCATGGTACGCTGGAGGAGCTCCAAAAATAAAGGCTCATGTTCAAGAAATGCTGTCAACTCACAAAGACATTTCTTATACCCACAATATGACCTTGATTTCCACAAATAATACAACATTTTTCTTAGTCTATGTTTTTTCCTCTCTAAGGAACCACCCAATCACACAGAAAATGAATTCCCACTTCCACCTTCCTGGTGGTTGGACAACTCTCTGTTCTTCAGTGTCCTTGCTACATTCTCCCTCTCCCATTTGTGCTGTTGTCAGCTCCATCAGAGCAGGAGAAAGAGGCAGGAATTAGGTCTTTATCATGATTGCTTAGACTGTCCTGCTAGTGTTCATTGAAAGACTTTTTTTTTTTTAGTTCAAAATGTAAAAACTAACAGCCAGGTCTTCCTTAAGTAAATTCAAGTAGACATTTTCATTAAAAAAAAAAAATAAAGACTCAGAAGCCATAAGGGAAACAAGCAAATGTTCATGCTCCCCCTCATTCTCCCTTGACTCAGCGGGGAGGAACTGGTCACAAGGCTTCCCCCGGCAGGCAGAGGCCACAAAGAGAAGGCTGCGCATCGCCAGCGGCCTGTGGATGCCCAGGGAAGCAGATCTTATCTGGTCAGGGCAAGAACAATGTTTCTATCCACTGGTCATTGCATTCAGTGATCCAAAAGTGTTTACTAAGCACCTACTGTGTGCAAGGCATCATGCTACCTGCTGGTGTGACCCTAGGGGAAGAAAGAAGTCAACACCGTTCTGGAGTTTCTCAAAACCCTAGGGAGCCAGCCCTAGGCCTTCTCTTCTGTGGGGCTGGCCTGTCTCAAGAGGGGCCTGACAAGGACCCACAAGTTCTTTTAAATGATGCTTCCCCAACACTGCAATGCTTTTACAAACACCATGTTGATCCTAAATCCAAACTGCTGCCCTATCCTAAAGCCCTTTGGGATCTAGGCCCCCAAAATTAATGGCTATCCAGGTCAGGAGGTATCTGTTCATCTTCTTTTCCATCAGGGCAAAACGTCTGATCCTGACTGGCCCTTAAGTCAGAGCTGGAGAACACAGCAGCTTCGTTGCACTCCTAAAGAGGAAAACAAAAAAGAACAAAGCTCAAAAGGGCATGGAGAGAGGGTCCCGGGTGGGAGGGCCCCTAAGCTCAGTGAGTACAGCACAGATCCACGTCGGAGGGCTGAGCACGTTCTTCTGGAGAGTCGTGGGGTCTGTCTACCTGCTAATTATACCAGGAATTTCATCCGTCTGCAAAGGCATCTCTTACACTCACAAGATGAATTTTGTATTTCACAAATAATGCAGCATCTCTTAAATCAGCACTTTTCTTCTCTAAGAATACTCCCAGCTACACAGAAAAATTAAAAATATTCCCAGAGAGGCCGGGCATGGTGGCTCAAGCCTGTAATCCCAGCACTTTGGGAGGCCGAGACGGGTGGATCACGAGGTCAGGAGATCGAGACCATCCTGGCTAACACGGTGAAACCCCGTCTCTACTAAAAATACAAAAAAAAAAAAAAAATAGCCGGGCGAGGTGGCCGGCGCCTGTAGTCCCAGCTACTCGGGAGGCTGAGGCAGGAGAATGGCGTAAACCCAGGAGGCAGAGCTTGCAGTGAGCTGAGATCCGGCCACTGCACTCCAGCCTGGGTGGCAGAGTGAGACTCCGTCTCAAAAAAAAAAAAAAATATTCCCAGAGAATGGGGTTTATAAAAACACTTCAAAATCTCAAGAAATGGACATAGCTGTAGAAAAAGGTCTCAGAAACTGCCACCGCCATTGCAGACAAGGTGACTCAAGGCTGGTGTGGACGGTGGCCTCATCAGATGGGGATATGGTCCTGCCTTGCAAGACTGTGGCTAGGGCATCACAGAGATAACCGCAACAGGAATGGGCAGCTGCCCCCAGACTCCCTCTCCCTGTCCCTCCTTTCCTTGGCCCTGGCTGACAGCACAGCAGCCTAAAGTGGCTTGAATATTGGGGTTTTGAAAGGCTCCAGAAATGCTCCCAGGAAAGTGAGCTCCACACAAGCCCAGACAACAGGTTTACAAGGCTTTAGATGTCTTCTGTGCCTTACTGCACCGCAACTCTCAGCTCTCGAGGCCATGACCCCACATTGACTCTTCCTTAACTTTTGACCCTCAGTTCAGCTCCTCAGCTGTTACTAGATTGTGCTGTTCAGGAGGAAGAATTGTTTGAGTCACAGCCCTCCTCCTGTCCCCAGCTCTCCTACATCTGCTTTTAAGCCAGGAAGTCTGACATCCCCATTCCAAATGAGCCTCTTGCCCCTGGAAGGAGAGTTCAGTTATGTGACCTCAGATAAATCAGCTACCCGCTCTGTGACCTTGAATGCCATCATGGGGTGTTTGGGCTTGCTCTGAAGGACATCAGAATTGACAGAAAAATTATAAGCAAGTCATTTGCATTATACTGATTTGCATTTTTTAAAAGTTCCTTCTGATGGCTTTTTGAGGGCAAAAACCACATAAATGGAAAGAAGTCTTGCATTGGAGTCAGGCAGACACATCATGGTGCTGCCCTACTCAGTGAGGTGACCCTGGGGAGTCCTTTAGTGTGGCCACCTTGGGGGGTCTTGTTAAAGTGCAGATCTGATTTTGCAGGGAGGAGGGAGGCCTGAGAGTCTGCATTTCTCCCAAGTCCCGGGGTGATACTTCTGCAACAAGACCCAATTCCCTGGGCATCTGCAGGCCACCAGTGACACCCATGTTTCCCTGCACACAGAGCCTCAGTTTCCTCATCTGTAAAAATGGTATCAAGAAAACCCCAGGTGTATGGGGTGTGTGGGGTGTGAGCCAGATCTCACACGTGGCTAGGCTTTTGCTGAGGCCCCCTGCCCCCAGCTCCCTTTCTCCCCATTACTGCTATGCCCCAGGATGATTAGTGTCTGTTCTAGGCTCAGCACTGACTCCTTCATTTCCTCTCCTCCCTCCTTTTATAGTTGGTGTACTGTGGAACTCTGCTTGGCACTGGACTTGCCTTTCAAATGCCCTAGAAATCTTCTTTTGGCTCTTCTCTCTTCTCAAATTCAAAATCCACAATGCTTGCCCAGGCTTTCTACAGTCCCAGCACCATTATAAGATTAGAATTTTGCAACACCTGCCTCTGCTGCTCCCAAGGTCCGACTTTTCATGCCAAGCAAGGCACAAGACACATTGGCCACATTCTCCTTCCAAGTGAGGGAGCAACCTGTGAGGATGGGCTTTCTAATAATAAGGCCTTAGGTTTGCAGCTTACCTGGTTCACTTCCCAGGCCCTGCAGAGTGCTGGGGTTGGGGAGGGCTTGCAGAAATCCAATGAGGTAGGGAGGGTGGGAAGCTCTGTGTGTAGGCCACTGGCCCAGAAGTTTCAGGGCCTGGGAGCTTATCCTGGCTCTGTCGCTCACTCCCTCTATGACTCTGGACAGGTCATGACCCACTCAGGCCTCAGTTTATCCATCTCTAAAAAAGACATGGAACTAAGTGTCCTCTAGGAACCCTTGCAGCCCCCCATCCTCTTGTGGTCTCCAGTTTTTAAGTGAGAAGACTCAGGGTTTCTGACTATGGGCCAGGGCTCTTTCTACCCATGATATACATGGTAGTCATGCTTTACAGCCATGATACATGATACATACTTCATATACATCCAAGATAAACATGGAGTCACTTCGTTCCATTTTGAAAATGAGCCACTCAACCCTACATTTCGCTCCCACTGTGGCCCCATTTCTTTGTTCTTTTTTATTGCAAAACTCCTTGATAGAGTTCTTGGGGAGGTTTTTAATTATGTCTGTCAATTCTTTCACACTGCTCCCAGGGAGAGATGAGGTCCATGTCTCCCACTTGAAATGGGGTAGGCGTTTGAGAGTATTTTGACTAACAAGGTAGGGTAAAAGGCCACACACACAGCTCTGCCTTGCTCACAGAAATTCTCCTTCTTAAGCAGTTTCAATACCCTGAAGCCGCCATGCCGCAAGGAAGCCCAAATGAGCTCCCATCCAGCAACATCATGGAGAGACCCTGAAACTTCATGAAAAGCAAGACAGAGATCTGCCTGATCAGCACCGAGCAAGCTCCGGCTCCAGTCACTGAGGGCCTGCATGACACTGCCTGGCAGGTCCCAAGTCAGAACTGCCCAGCCAAGCCCTTATTCTCAGAAACCATGACAGATAATGAAATGATTGCCATTGCTCTGTGCCACTAAGATGTGAGTGACAAGACAGCACTCAACACTGGAACAATTGTCTATGTGTGCTCCTGCAAATCCCTTCACCACCCCACTGCTCCTCCCAAACTGCTTTCATGACGCATGACCATCACTGTGCCAAATCCAACAGTTTTCACCCTTCATCCTACTCAACCTGTCAGCACCATTTGACCTGAAGTCATATCCTGTTATGTCGTGCTCTGCTCAGAACTTCCCAGTGGTTTCCCATCTAACTTGGACTAAAATCCAAAGTCAAGACAATAGCCAACGGAGCCCTACCTGATCTGTCGCCCATCTCCCTTACCCTTCTCACTCAATTCCCATTACTCTTCCTTCTGCTCCCTCTGCTCTGTCCACTGTGGCCTCCTGGCAATGCCTCAAACATGTTTCCACCTCAGGGTCTTTGCACTTGCTGCTCCCTTGGCCTGGAACTCCTAGATAAATGCATGGCTCTTGCCCTCACCTCCCTCAAGTGCCACTCATCTAAAAAGCTTTCCCTAATGGCCCTTATTATTTTCTTAAAAATTTATTATTATTATTATTATTATTGAGACAGAGTTTTGCTCTGTCACCCAGGTTGGAGTGCAGTGGCGCAATCTCGGCTCACTGCAACCTCCACTCCCGGGTTCAAGGGATTCTCCTGCCTCAGTCTCCCAAGTAGCTGGGATTACAGGCACCAGCCACCAAGCCCAGCTAATTTTCATATTTTTAGTAGAGACGAGGTTTCACCGTGTTAGCCAGGATGGTCTCAATCTCCTGACCTCGTGATCTACCCGCCTCAGCCTCCCAAAGTGCTGGGATTATAGACATGAGCCACTGCGTCTAGCCCCTTATTTAAAATAGACACCCACCTGCTGGGCGCAGTGGTTCACGCCTGCAATTCCAGCACTTTGGGAGCCGAGGAGGGCGGATCATGAGGTCAGGAGACCGAGACCATCCTGGCTAACATGGTGAAACCCTATCTCTACTAAAAATACAAAAAATTAGCCGGGCGTGGTGGTGGGCAACTGTAGTCCCAGCTACTCAGGAGGCTGAGGCAGGAGAACCCAGGAGGCAGAACTTGCAGTGAGCCGAGATCACACCACTGCACTCCAGACTGGGCGACAGAGTAAGACTCCATCTCAAAAAAAAAAAAAAAAACCACCCACTAACACCCTCACACACAGAGTACTCCACTACTGGACCCTTTCTTGCCCCTGTTTATTTTCCTATAACATGCCTCACGCTCTGGCATACCTTACATTCATTTGTTCTATCTGTCTCCCTCCACTCAATTTTAAGTTCCATGAAGGTAGGAATTTTAGGCTGTTTCATTCACTGCTGTTTTCTCAGCATCTAAACAGTGTCTGGCACATAGAAAGTACTCAATAAGTGTTTGAGTGAATGAATGAAATGATATGATATGATATGATATGATATGATATGATATGATATGATATATGGCTCCCAATTGCTGCCATCAGAGTGAAAGCAGACACAAATCATTACCCGCACCCTTCAATAGCTCGCTATCATCTTGAGGATAAACCCAACGTCCTTAACCCTACCTTTAAGGCCCTTTATGACCTGGCTCCTGCAGACTTCTGCAGCCGCCACTTCTCACTGCTTCCTGCTTTGCACTTCACACTCCAGCAACACCTAACTGCTTGAGTTTTTCTACATGTCCCCATGATATGTCCCCATGATATGTCCCATGTTCTCTTGTCTTTGCTCTACCGTCCCCTCTTGCCTGGAATGCCCTCCCTGCCCTCTCCTCCCTGAAACATTACCTCTCTTTCTTCAGTGTGCAGCTCAAATATCCCTTCCCCAAGGAACCTTCCTTGCCTTTCCTAGGCTGATCAGCTTCTTCTTCATGCTCCTAAAGCAGCATGGATTGATCTCCATCACTGTAGCTACCACTTGATGGTTCACCTACCTGTTTTCCCCACTCCCCACTAGTTGTAGAGAATACCAATGACTAAAGACATGAGAATGTTAATTTAATGAAGGGTAAGATCCAGGGTCAATGCTGGAAATGATATGCTACAGGACGACCTCAGATGAAAGGAAGAGGAACGTTGAGTCAAATCTTCTTGGTCCTTCTTTTGGAGAATCTTGGATGTGAACTGGATATCAGGAGATGCTTTGGAATTATTGTTGATTTCCTTGGGTATATGTAAAATGGGGATAATAGTATGCCTGTCTCCATTGGTTGCTGCAGGCTTTAAATCTAGCATTAAGTTAGGCACATCTTCAAGAGGTGCTGAACACAGAACAGTGCTCAGTCAGTGATACTGACGAACAAATATGATGCTTCCATCTGGTCCAGGGCTGGGCATGTGCTAGACACTCCCAGAATGTCTTTGAATTGGAAAAAGAAATGGAGGCATGAGCATGTGGGGATTTCATGCAGCACCACCCGGAGCGTGTTTTGATGGTGCAAGGAAGAGAGGAGAGTAGAGCCCCTCTTCAGGATCCTGCAGGGATGGGGCTGAGCCTGAGCAGATGGTGAGGTGACAGGTCCCTGCTCTTCTTCCCTCTACCTTCAGCAGGCAATTAATTACCTGCGTGCTTCTCTCATTTCTACAACAATGACGCCCCTCCTGGGCCCAGGGAGCAGAGGAAGGGGAGCTGCTTCCCTGACAGTTCTGGAAAAACCCAGGCTGAGGCTGACAGGGGGAGGAAGATTTTGCCAGTCTCTGCTGGGAGACTCAGAATCACTAACAGCAATGGCCAACAAATCCACCCACCCGGTGGCAAAATTGTGAGCATGATCATCAGGATTAACATGAACTGCTTACTGAGAATATGACTTGGCCTAGGTCCACTTTTTATTGGTTATTTTATTTGAACTTCATATGTTAATTCCATGAAATAGGAATATTACCACCATTTTGTAGATGAAGAAACTGAGGGTCAGAGGTGGGTGGAGCATCTCCTAGATTCACATGGAGTCGGGATTTAAACAATTGCAGAGCTCTTCTCTGCTACACAAGTTCACAAGTTCCGGAGAAAAAGCCCAAACGATGAGGTCAGGAATAACACCACCCCACCCCCCGACACACTTCACACACACCACATATACACACATACACCAAGAACCTGGTTTGGTGATAAATAAAGATGTAGAGAGCCACACTCCTGTGTCCTGGGCCATTTCCTCCCAGGACCTCTGCTCCTGACATCCAGCATGCCTACTCCTCCCACTCAGTGAAGCTGCCCTGTCCCACCCAGCCCCACTCTCACACGCTCCCAGGCTGGAACCTTCCAATATGGTCGGGGTCTCCAGCCTCCCCTCCAGCACCTCCCCGAACATGGGTAGCTGCAGGACAAACCTTACCTACTGGTCAAAGCACCCAGAAGTCAGGGCACACCCCTGGCCTTGGATGAAGACAGAGATGAAATACACACCCAGGGATTCAGGGAGAAGCCTCTGCCTTGGACAGGAGTGGCTAATTCCAGAAAATAACAGAGACTCCACAAAAGCGCATGAAGGGCCCTCCCTGCACTCAGACTGACTCTTGTCTAGCAACTGAGGGATCTTTAGATGTTGTCTGTTTCAAAACAACTTTCGTGCCCATTGGCCAATATGATGACAGAAACAGACTCTTAACAAGGACATGCTTTCTCTATCTTTCTATACCTGCATTCATTCATTAACACAGTTTTTGTTGAGCCCTATCTATGAATTAAGTCCTGTTCTAGGTGCTGGAGATACAGCAGTGAAGGAAACAGACAAGAACTCCTGGCCCTGTGGAGCTGACATTCCGGTAGATGGACAAGCCCCACATACAGAGGTAAACAGGTAAACATACCATGTGTCAGATGGCCAAACAGGGGCTGTGGAGACAAGCAAAAAAACGGGAGGGGAGTGGCTGCAATTTTAGATCAGAGGTCAGGGAAGCCTCACTAGGACAGTTTCATTTGAGCAAAGGCCCAAAGGAGCAGAAGGAGGTAGCCAGGCAGATATCTGGGGAGGAAACATTCCAGGCAAAGAGAACTGCCATGTACAAGAGCCCTGAGGCAGGAGCGACTTTACTTGGTCAAGGAACAGCAAGAGGCCAGCATGAGCCAGAGGAAGGCAATAGGAAAGGAGGAGAGGTGGGGACGAGGCCAACTTGTACAAGGCCTTGTGCACCACAGAAAGCTCTTTGGCTTTTCCTTTGAGCATGGCTGGAAGTGACCGGAAGCTTCTGAGCAGTGCCGGAATGTGATCTGACTTGAATTTTAAAAGAGGACTGTCTACTATGTGAAGAATAGATGGCTGGGGACAAGGTGGATGCAGAGTCAATGAGGGAGCTCTTGTAATAATTCAGTCAGGATGACAGAGGCTTGGCCCAGTAGGAGCCTGGGAAGATGGAGAAGGGGTTAGGCTCACACAATGGTGTATTAAAGGCTTATATATGTCTTCTCCCAGAGGCAACCCAGCAGGGCGTTAAGAGTGGGACCTCTGGAGTCCAGCAAGCTTCTGTTTTAATTCTGGTCACTCTTTCTCAGCTGGTTATCTTTGGGAAAATTGACTTAATCCTCCTAAAGTTCCAATGTTCCCTCATTGGAGAAACTACGTCTGCTACCTCTTAGTCATCCAATGTAGCAATGCCTGTGTATTAGTCCATTCATACATTGCTATAAAGACATACCTGAGGCCGGGCGCGGTGGCTCAAGCCTGTAATCCCAGCACTTTGGGAGGCCGAGACGGGCGGATCACGAGGTCAGGAGATCGAGACCATCCTGGCTAACACGGTGAAACCCCGTCTCTACTAAAAATACAAAAAACTAGCCGGGCGAGGTGGCGGGCGCCTGTAGTCCCAGCTACTCGGGAGGCTGAGGCCGGAGAATGGCATAAACCTGGGAGGCGGAGCTTGCAGTGAGCTGAGATCCAGCCACTGCACTCCAGCCCGGGCTACAGAGCAAGACTCCGTCTCAAAAAAAAAAAAAAAAAAAAAAAAGACATACCTGAGACTGGGTGATTTGTAAAGAAAAAAGGTTTAATTGACTTACAGTTCTGCAGGTTGTACAGGAATCATGGCTTGGGCAGCCTTAGGAACCTTACAATCAAGGCAGAAGGTGAAGGGGAGCAGGCACATCTTCACATGGCTGGCAGGAGAGCAAGCAAGTGAAGGGTAAAGTGCTACACACTTTCAAACAACCAGATCTCATAAGAACTCTATTATGAGAACAGCAAGAGGGAAGTCCACCCCCATGATTCAGTCACCTCCCAGCAGGCCCCTCCTCCAACGATATCAGCCTGTAACACCCCCTCCCTGACCACCACCCAGCACAGCTTCTGACACACAGAAAGCACTCAATCATGATCAGACTTGTGGTGGCTCTTTGATTTCATGACTCTGTTACCAAGACCCACTAGGACAGAGGCCATAACAAGCTCTGTCTGCTGTACTCCAAAATGCCAACTCTTATATCTGCTCCAAATTAAACTCCAGGTTCGTCTGGGAATTTAGGACACTCTGACCCTGCCAGTCCGACCAGTAACCATGCTGGCCTTCCCCTTGTGACCTCAGGGATGGCTTATCCCATGTTTATATATAGGAGCTTTGGAATCAAAATTATGATAATAGTGACTTTGGTAAGAAACTATTTTTGGTATGAAATCCATTGAACTAATGTAAGCCCTTAAAATAGTTTTCCACATATCATGAGCTGTATCTTGCTTTCCCCATGTCCATTAGTCATTTTAGAAATTGTTTTCATAGGATTGGACTTAGGCACAGAGCTGCTGCATCTTACAACTTCAGGAAGTGCTGGCTAGGGGCAGCCCCTGGCATGCACGGGGCAGCAAGCTATGGGTCTGGGCATGGCTTATCTTGTCCACGTGGTCATACAACAAAGCTTGGATTCACTGAGCAATTGTTGGACCCATCTTGGCTTCTGCCAGGTGGTTTTGCTTAGCATCATTATTTCTTTCAAGTTCACCAGTGAGCTTGCTGCACGATGAGGTCAAAGCAGCAGGGTCATGACATCCTCTGGACCAAAACATCCTCTGAGCCAAAACAGCAGGATTTTGCCCCAGTCCCTGGTGATGTTTCTGGCACCTCAGACACCCCTGGGCTGTGTGGCTCTCATTCCCTTGGCATTCCTGTGACCCCTCCCAGTGGGGATGCTTAACCCCCATCTCAGACCTCTGCCCACTTGGGGTCCACCACAGCCTGACCTCTTCGGCACTACTGCCAATATCAAGGTAAGTTATTCATCAGTGTCACCTCAAGGATTAAAAGGAAAGAAGACATCCCAGCAATGGTCCTCCCTGGTCCTGGCCATTCCCTCTAGCAGTGCCATCCAGCACATGCAATTCAGAGGTCCTAGTCTAATCCCCATCCCCCAACACACACACACACACACACACACACACACACACACACACACACACAGTGAGTGAGGAGATTTCTGGAGACAAGCTTTGCCCTGGGGGACTGTACCAAGGTCCCCTGGCTCTGCACTGCAGTAACTGAGCCAGCACCAGCAGTCTCATCACCCTCGCCTGGACTGCAGCCTCCCTGCCTCCCATGGCTTCCTCTGCATTGAATTGTGCCCCAGGAAGCTTTCAAAGTCTATCCAGACCCTATCCCGCCATACCCCGACCCAGAGGATGAAGCCACCTCCTTGTTTCATCTGCAAGTTCTTTCATCATATGGTCATCACTCGCCTCCCAGGCTCCTTGCCCACCAATGTCCAGTCCTCCTCTGCACAGTTCCCTCCAGATGTCCCCAGAGATTTGCAGGACCCATGTCTTCTCTACTTTTCCAGGCCTCCACAATTTGCCACAGCTGTTTTCTCAGCCTGACATCCCTTCTGCCCTCTGCTCTACAGCCCCAGTGCACAGGGAGTCTCTTCCGCCAGCTCCTCCCTCTCTCCTCCCAGAGGAGATGCTGTTGGGCATCACCCAGATCCTCCTTCAGGACCGAGTTCTCCTCCCCAGCTGTGGGGGTGTTGGAGGCTGGGAGCTCCTCACTGGATCCCTTCCCAGGAATTGCCCTCTCCCAAGAGAGCTGCCTCTCCCAAGGCCATGCCATCCTTCCAGCCTGATCACTGTCGATGCGGGCAGTAGGGCCCAGGGCAGAGAGGCAGCTGCTGGCCTTCACTCAGTGCAACTCTGAAGAACCATCTAGAGCTTCCTATGCTGCAACCATGCCACATGGCAGCCTCTGCCTCTGCCCAGCCCTGCTCCCTGCTCTGCACCCCTGCAGGTGTTGCTGACAGCAGCCCCCATATGCCTTCTGCACGCAACCTCCCTTTCAGAGTCCACTGGCTGGGAATCAAATCTGTGATGGCCACCGACCCACAGCAGGTGGGTGCCTGTGGTAAGCCTGTGTTAATGCCTGCTCGAGCACCAGTCTCACTCCATGGGGACTCTTCATAACCTTGACTCTCTGACCAGACCACCATCCTCTTGGCATCTTTATCCATTCATTCCAGAAACACTGACTAAGGAGCCCTAACTTAGTCATTCATTCCACAAATCGTTAATGAGCCTATACCAGGTGATGAGTGCCAGGGATGAGCAATCAGACATGGGGCTTAAAATATGCCTTCTGCCTGTAATCCCAGCACTTTGGGAGGCCAAGGCAGGCAGATCACCTGAGGTTGGGAGTTCAAGACCATCCTAGCCAACATGGAGAAACCCCATCTCTACTAAAAATACAAAATTAGCCAGGTGTGGCGGCACATGCCTGTAATCCCTCAGGAGGCTGAGGCAGGAGAATTGCTTGAAGCCGGGAGGCGGATGTTGTAGTGAGCCAAGATCGCACCATTGCACTCCAGACTGGGCAACAAGAGCGAAACTCCATCTCAAAAAAAAATGCCTTCCCCTCTGTATGACTTACCCATGGCTACTCTTACAAATCACCACATATTTAGTAGCTTAAAATAACACACATTTATTATCTTACAATGCTGTAGGTTCAAAATCCAACACAAGTCTGCCTGGGCTAATATCTGCATGCCGTTGGGCTACGTTTCTTCTGGAGATTGAGAGAGAATCCACTTCTCACCTTTTTGGCTTCTAGAGCTGCCCACATTCCTTGACTCATGGCTCCTTCCTCCATGGTCAGAGTCAGCAAGTGCAGGCTGGATTCTTCTCACACTTGGACCTTTCTCCTAGTGTCTTCTCTTCTCTGACTCTAACTCTGCCTCCTTCTTCCACTCATAGAGACCCTGTGGTTACATCAAGCCCACCCAGATAATCCAGGAAAAATCTCCTTATATAAAGTCAGCTGATTAGCAGCCTTAATTTAATTTGCATTCTTAATTTTCCCCTTTGCCATGCGAGCTAATATATTTACAGATACCTGGGAGTAGAACATGGACATCTCTGGGGAGGGGGTGCATTATTCTGCGGATCCCACCCTCCTGCCTAGCTTGGACATGACACAACAGTAAATGCTCAGTAAATATTACAACAAAAGACTGAATGTACGAAAAGCCCTAAACAGTTGATCCCAAGCATGACTGCCTTCCCGCTCCTTCTACCCTCTCTCCTTGGCTCAGCTGCACTGGTTCTAGCTTGTGGCACATGCTCTCACCCTTCCTTGGGGTGTCACTAACCCCTCTGTTCAGCCTGAGCCCCAGCAAATACTCTTCCATTTTCCTCACTCGGTAATGTATGTCTCTTATGTCTATCTATCTCACTCTAAGATGTCTGTCCTGTGTCTGTCCTTTTCCTGCATCTGCGAGTCTTACAGCACCTCCCCCAGTGCTCCACCTCCCCCAGTGCTCCAGAAATCATTCTGATATCCTCCTCTGCCCCCAATCCTCAGGTCCCCCCTCTAATCCCAGTACAGTTTTTCTGCATTCTACTTCTGTCTTCTCTCACCTCCTTTCTTCCTCTAAGGGCCCCACCTATACATTGTACATTTTCTTTTTTCTTTTGAGATAGGGTCTCTCTCTGTCACTCAGTCTGGAGTGCAGTGACATGATCTCAGCTCACTGCAACTTCTGCCTCCTGGGCTCAACTGATCCTTCCACCTCAGCCTCCTGAGTAGCTGGGACTACAGACACGCCACCACACCTGGCTAATTTTTTGTATTTTTAGTAGAGATGGGGTTTTGCCATGTTGCCCAGGCTGGTCTGGAACTCCTGGGCTCAAGTCATTCACTTGCCTTGGCCTCACAAAATGCTGGGATTATAGGCATGAGCCACCACACCCAGCCCACACTGTACATTTTCAATAAGCAAGTCATTCCCATTGATGGTGCCACATTTTATAAAGGTACTTAAGATGGCACATTTATTTTTTTTTTTTTTTTTGAGACGGAGTCTCGCTCTGTAGCCCAGGCTGGAGTGCAGTGGCCGGATCTCAGCTCACTGCAAGCTCCGCCTCCCGGGTTCACGCCATTCTCCTGCCTCAGCCTCCCGAGTAGCTGGGACTACAGGCGCCCGCCACTTCGCCCGGCTAGTTTTTTGTATTTCTTAGTAGAGACGGGGTTTCACCGTGTTAGCCAGGATGGTCTCGATCTCCTGACCTCGTGATCCGCCCGTCTCGGCCTCCCAAAGTGCTGGGATTACAGGCTTGAGCCACCGCGCCCGGCGGCACATTTATTTTTTCATGCAGACAAATCCATGCCCACGCTCTCACTCCACTTCTGACATGTCTCTCCTAAATTTACAACCACTTTTTTGGGGATGGAGGAACCATTTTAAAAATAATGACATTTAATATTCCAAACATTTCCACTCCTGGTAATGTATTAATATCTTAAATTGTCAAGCCTCAGAGGAAGCCAAAAGATCATAGTAATCACCCTGAGAAGCTGTGGCTGGTGCACGATTGATGAGAACTCCTATGTAACAAAGAGCCAAAGCAGCTGCTCCTCCGTCCCTCCTTCACCTGGTCAAACCCACGTATCACTTCCAAACCTTTAAGAGTTACACACAGTGGTGTGTGTGACATGCTCACCTCATTGTTTGGAAGGTGAATATTCTAAGTGGAGTCTATCTGTCTACCAGTGGTTTTCCATTGCTGTGCCCTGGAGCTTATAAGAGTTCCAGCAGTGCCTCAAGGGTAACACCAATCAGAATTTCTGTGTAGAAGTGGCTTAAGGGAGGTGGTCTGGTTGGTAATTGGCCTTGGATATTTGTCTTGATGATGAATTTGCATGACAAACTCATTGCTAAAGATTGGAGTTTCTGCCACTGCTGGGGGCTGCCCTCATTTTCTGCCACTGCTGGGGTGCCCTTTAGAAAACAAAAAGGGAGGCTAAGAAAAAAGAAATTTAGCATTTATGGAACATCTGCTCCATGCCAGGTATTTTCCAAACACTGACCTACTTAACCATTACAACAGTTCTGCAAGGTAGGAACCATCCCCATTTTATAAATGAAAGAGGCTCAAAGAGGCTAATTAACTTGCCTGTATTTGGTATCTTTTGCAGCATAACAAATTACTTCAAAACTTAGTGGCTTAAAACAACAAACATGCATTATCTCACAGTGCCTGTGGGTCAGAAACCAGGGAGAAGCATAGCTGGGTAATTCTGGCTCAGTTTCTCATGAGGTTTTCAATCAGGACATTGGCAGGGGTCCCAGTCATCCAAAGCCTTGATGGATGGCTGAAGGATCCGCTTCTGTGTCAGGTAGAATAATGGCCCCACAAAGATGTCCATATCCTAATTCCTGAAACCTGTGAATATTGTATGGCAAAAAGAAATGAATGTTGCAGACAGAATGAAGGCTGCCAACTAGTATATAGGGACATTATCCTAGAGTATCCAATGTAATTACAGGGTCCTAAAAATTGAAAAGGGAAGCAGAAGAGATTGTCAGAGAAAGAGATTGGCAACAGAAGCAGTGTCGGAAAGATGCAGTGTTGTTGGTTTCAAGACAGAGGAAGGAGCAACAAGCCAAGGAATGCAGGCTACTGCTAAAGTTGGAAAAGACAAGGAAGTAGATTCTCCCCTACTTTAGACTCCATAAAGAAACAGCCCTGCTAACACCTTGATTTTAGCCCAGGGAGACCCTGCTGGACTTCTAACCTACAGACTTCAAGATAAATGTGTGATGTTTTAAGTAAATGTGTGATGTTTTAAGCTGCTAGGCTTGTGGTCATTTGTTACAGCAGCAATAGAAAACTAATACAAGCTTCCAAGGTGGTTCACTCACATGGCTGCTGGCAGAAGACCTCAGTTCCTCACCATGAGGGTGACTCCTATAGTCTGCTTTAGTGTCCTTACAACAGAGCAACCATCTTCCTCCAGAGCAAGTGCTCTCAGAGAGAGAACAAGGAAGAAGCTGCAATGCTTTTCATGCTCTAGTGCTAACAGTCTAACATCAGCTTTCCCACCACATTCTAGTTGCATAGTCACCAAGTATGTACAGTCCTCACATAAGTGGAAGGTACCTGGGTGTTTACGGCCACACACCCTAAACGTGGCCAAACTCATCTGAAGTTTCAAAGAATTTGTGGACGTTTTTCCACACTGCCAAGGTCACACCAGATTAATCAGTAGACTTGAAATAAAATTAAAAACTCAGGCTTCTGTCCCCGAAGTCTACACTCTTTCCATTTCACAGAATTACAGAGCTGGTTCTAAGACTCAGGTACTGCAGTCTTGCCACATTACCAGTGGTACTGAGGCTAGGTTCCCCAGGAATAGTAATGGGGATCTAAGAACTATTTTCAATATTTTAAATTGCAAAGGGAACATCACATTCCCAACCAAGATGAGGTCGCACCAGCTCTTGCATGAAATGACATCAACTCAATTTGCTTATACTGTGATCAGAAGCTTTAGTTGGAAGTTATGGATGTCTTTAATAAAACATGGAGAACCTAATGTTATTAAATAAGCTCTATTTGACAGATAACATCTTTCAAAATATAGCCTTCCAAGGACAAAAACCAAAGAGTATCTTGGTGGCGAGGGGGTTGGGAATCCCTGTTCTACAGCAGCTCTCTGTTTTACAAATGGAGAAACTGAGGCCCAGAGAGGGTGGGGTCTCACCCAGGTCACCCTGAGAGTTAAATAAGTCCAGGATTTAATCAGGACATCCTCATTCCCAAGTCAGTGCTCACAGCCTCCAAGGAAAAGGTTTTCTTTAAATGAGAGAGGGGTGAGCAGAGAAGTAATCAAATAATTTTCTAACTGTTCCTCCTCGGCAGGCTTTGGCCTTTTTTTTTTTTTCCTTTTGAGACAGAGTCTCTTTCTGCTGACCAGGCTGGAGTGCAGTGATGCGATCTCGGCTCACTGCAAGCTCCGCCTCCCGGGTGCATGCCATTCTTCTGCCTCAGCCTCCTGAGTAGCTGGGACTACAGGCGTATGCCACCACGCCCAGCTAATTTTTTGTATTTTTAGTAGAGATGGGGTTTCACCGTGTTAACCAGGATGGTCTCGATCTCCTCACCTCGTGATCCACCTGCCTTGGCCTCCCAAAGTGCTGGGATTACAGGCGTGAGCCCCCGTGCTCGGACGGCTTTGGCCATTTGTAAGGTGCATTGCTTATGGGGAAAGGAGCTAATGTTCCCATGGGAGCTAATGAGAGGGAGGTGATGACTGATCTTGGAAGGGGGTTTTGGAGGAGGAAGAGGTGAAGTCTCTGTACAAATGACTATACGGATCCCAGAATAGTCCAACAGGCAAGAAATGACACTGAGCCATGAGTTTGTTCTCTACCCTGGATGTCAATCCCTGAAAGAGGAGGACTCAGATGACCCTTCATCTGAGTTCCTTGAATAATCTGGTTTCTTGAATAATTCCTAGGACCTAGCCCTGAATCTGCCCCAGCCAGGCTCAGACCTACTTAGAGCCCCAGGAAGAATCCGATCTCTGCAAAATGGCACAACTGTGGAAAACAATATGATGTTCCTCAAAAAAATTAAACATAGATTTACCATGTGATACAGCAACTCCACTTTGGGATATATGCCCCAAAGAACTGAAAGCAGGGACTAGAACAGATATTTGCACACCCACATGCACAGCAGCACTGTTCACAATAGCCAACACATGGAAGCCTCCAAGAGTCTATCGACAGATGAGTGGTCTATGCACACGGGGGAAATTACTTAGCCTTAAAAAGGAATGAAATACCGGCACATGCGACAACATGGATGAAATCTGAAGACACTCTGCTAAGTGAAATAAGTTGGTCACAAAAAACAAACACTGTATGATTTCACTTATATGAGGTACCTAGAACAGTCAAATTCACAGAGACAGAATGTAGAATGGTGCCGCCAGAGGCTGGGAGCGAGGAAAGAGCAGTTAGTGTTTAACAGGTATAGAGTTTTGGTCTGAGAAGATGAAGCCATTCTGGAGATGGATTTTAAAATGGTTAAGGTGGTGCTTTTTATGCTATGTGTAATTTACCACAATTTAAAAAAAAAAATGACATCAGGGAGGTAACACTCTTGGGGAGGGCTAGAAAACCAGGCTTGGAAGCTACATATTCAGGACTGACACCCCAAACTACCCTGAAGACCCCACTGGGTGGAGACGTGGCTGCTGAGCTGCCGGGCACAGATGCATCACCAGTGCTGGACTCCAGACCCTGCCACTGCTAACCTGGAAATCCAATAGAGCTGCCGCCTTGCCACCAGCCCTGCCAGGATATCTCTACTTCTTCATAAACTTCTGACTCAAGGAGCAGAAGCCCAGGTCATGTGCACACAGCCTGGATGCAAAGGGACCTGGGAAATCAGGTGCATATAATTTGTATCAACTTCCATTGCAGGAAATGGGTTCTAGCTCACAGAGAGGGAGATTTCTCCCAAATATTTTAGAAAAAAAATGGCCCTGATATGGTTTGGCTATGTCCCCACCCAAATCTCATCTTGAATTGTAGCTCCCATAATTCCCATGTGTTGTGGAAGGGACCCAGTGGGAGATAACTGAATCACGGGGGCAGTTTCCCCCATGCTGTTCTCACGGTAGTGAAAAAGTCTCATGAGAGCTGATGGTTTTATAAGGGGTTTCCCCTTTTGCTTGGCTCTCATTTCTCTCTTGACTGCCACCATGTAAGATGTGCCTCTTGCCTTCCACCGTGATTGTGAGGCCTCCGTAGCCACGTGGAACTGTGAGTCCATTAAACCTCTTTTTCTTTATAAATTACCCTGTCTTGTAATCAGCAGCAAGAAAACATACCAATACAGGCACTTGCTCTCCATCCACACCATCCTCCTTCCAGATCAGGAGTAGCGTGTCTCAGCCCAACACTCCTAACTTCCTCCTTGCTGACCTCTCTCTCTAGAGCTACCCCTTTCTATCCAATCTGCAGCCTCTGTGTTCCCAGGGGTTGTCCCTCTCTTCCTTACACTCACATCCACTGTGTCACCAAGGCCAGCTAGCTCTGCCTCCCCAGCATGCTTGTCCACCTTCTCCTTGCCACTCCTTTCCTCTCTCTTTTTAGAACCCTCATGCAGGCTCCCATTACACCCTTCTGGTCCCCAAGTCCAGGGAATGCTCTTGACCACTCTCAGCTTTCCCCCATGATGCTTCTAGATGGTAAACCAGATCAAAGCACTCCCCTGGTCAAAATTCACCAATCACTGGCTCCTCTGTGCCTTGAAGATAAAATGCCAAGGCCTTAGCCTGGTATCCATGCATCCTTCACCCTCAGCCTCCCCTAGGATCACAACCAGAGCATATCCCAGCTGCAGGCACCATGCTCTCTCTTGAGCCCCCAAATATTGCGTTTCCAAATGAAACATCTTTCCCACCCTTTTGGCCAAGCAAAATACTCAGAAGCCTTGCTTGACCTCCAAGGCTAGGTTGAGGGTCCTCTCTGTGTCCGCTGACACATGCATCCTGCCCATCTGCACCTCACTCAGCTCCAGAACAGTACTTATTGTTCTGAATTGGAACAAACTGTTCACTTATTGACACCCATGACCTCCAATAGCCTGGAAGCTCCTTCAAGTATGGGACAATGTTTTGTCTCAGCACTTAGGACAGCAAACAGTAGCCACTCAATAAATGTTCAACAAATGAACAAGGCAAATGAACTTTCAGCCCCAAAAGACCACCAACCTGTCTCTGGGGAGTCAGTCCTTTCATAACAGACTGGGCTCTTTAAGACTCAGCAGGTTTTGCTCTGGGGTGATGCTAGCATATTTTATTGCCTCCTGACCATGAGGCCTCTTCCCTCGAAACCACCAGCAGGAGACCAACCACTGGCCTTTCTCTAGAACTTCCTGTCTCACCAAACTTAGCCTAGAACAACTCAGAACCCAGCCTCTTATCTACTGAGCAGTCCTGCCTGCTCTGTCCAGGCTGTACCATGTCCTCAATGCACCAACAGCCTTGCTCAAGCATCCAGCCACACTGAGGCAAGATGAGCCTGCTGAACACAGCACGATAGGCCTGGCCTGGCCTAAGTTTCAGCCTAGCTAAGGCACAGGTCTCCATGGTCCCACTCCAGAACTTCCTGGATGCCCAGCTGTCCTGCATTTCATCACCTGCCTTTCTGCTTAGAGTTCTCCCCCAGCTTTTCCATCCTTCCTTCCCTCCCTCCCTCCTCCCTTCCTCCCACTCCCCTGTCTTCCCTCTCCTTTCCCTCCTGCTGTGGTCTGAATGTTTGTGTCTATTCCATATTCTAATCCTAATCCTAACCCCCAACATGATGGTATTAGGAGGTGGAGTCTTTAGAAAGTGATTAGATCATGAGGGTGAAGCCCACATCAATGAGATTAGTGCCTTTAAAAAAGAGGCCCAAGAAAGACCCCTTGCCCTTTCTGCCATGTGAGGACACAGGAAAAGGACAGCTATCTGTAAAACAGAAAGCAGACCCTCATCAGACACTGAATCTGCTGGTGCCTTCATCTTGGGCTTTCCAGCCTCCAGAACTGTGAGCAATAAATTGTTACAGCAGCCCAAATGGACTATGCCACTTCACTCTTCCATCCACATACATTTCCATGAATGCCTTTAGCCTGTCAAACAGGTGGGAAATCAATGAATCAACACATCTTGGTGTGCCCTTTCTTGCAGCTGCTGTGCTAGGCACCTAATACAGAGCATTTCACCACCACCAGCCCACAATCTCTGACACTGGGATTATGATACTCAGTTTACATAGGAGGAAGTTTAGCTCAGACAGGTCCAATCATTTGCCTTACTCATTAAGTCACCTAGCTGGAGTTCAAACTCTGGCTGCAAAGGACACACCCTTCTCCCTGCACCATCTGCTTTTTCTGCTCTGACAATGTCTTCTGCAAGAGGAAGACAGCCTGCTCCTTCTGCCCTTGAAGAATTTTCAGCACCACAGTAGGGAGAGCATTCCCTGCCTGTCAAGAAATTTAGACAAAAGGTGGGGGAGGCCCAGTAAAACTAGACATTCACTTTCTGTTGGGGAGATGTTTGAATTTTGTTTTCAAGAATAGATCAGGCTTAGGCTGTGTGAAAGAAAGTTCAAGGATAAAACAGGCAGGAAGGATGGGGTATGCTACAAGAAACATGTCAGGCTCCCTGGAACTCTGAGAGGCTTGTGCGTCACTGAGAAGTGATGCCCATCCTTGCAAACCACAGAGGAAACAGAAATATTGGGCAATGGTAAAAATAGCTCCATGGTGACGATGTATTTTTTGGAACCACCTGGACAGTGAGATATTGCTGACGCTCCACTGGTGAGGCTGTTCAGATTGATCTTTTAGGGGGTAGGGAGGTGGGGGGAGACAAGCAAATGAACTCATCACTTCAGGTAGAGAAAAAATAAAAGGTCACCTTTGGTACCAAGATATTTTTCCGAGTCACAGAGCCTAGCAATACCTAAACCCTATCCTTACATAACTGAGGGTTTTGCAGCCCGGGGGGGTTGTTGTCCGCAGTGAGGATCTTTTAAGAAAACAAATTGTCATTGTTTACATGATAGTAACAGAAAAAAAAAAAATAATGAAAACCAGGCAAGGGGCCCCTGGAGATGATTTTGACAGGTAATTAAAAGGCATACTAGAAGTCCCAGGACTACATCTGCCCCACCCAGGGGCCTGCCTCCCTGGTGGGGTCTGGGGAAGTAGGTACCACAGTTCTCCAATTTGCTGGAGGTTTGGTTTTGTTTCAGAGTTTTTCTTACCAAAGTTCATTCTTTGCGGTTATAAGAGAGAAACTGAGACCTAGATTAACATGCTAATTACTCCTTGGCAATTAAATTAACTTTAATTGTCAGAAAACAAAAGTTATCTCCCTGGAATGCATTTCCCTTGTTGCTTTAGCTGCTAGTTTAAAAGCAAATCAGCATCTATTCAAACAACATCTATCTGAGAGTCCTGGTAAAAGCTCCATGTTCCTCTTCATTCAGAAAAATGGTAAGAATCGCCAAAAAAAAAAAAAGAAAAAAGAAAAAAGAAAAAAGAAAAATAATCCCACTAAGAATCGTACTACATGCTCAGCTGGCATTGCTCTTCTTTCTGTCTTTCTTTCTTTCTTTCTTTCTTTCTTTCTTTTTTTTTTTTTTTTTTTTTTTTTTTGACAGAGTTTCATTCTTGTCACCCAGGCTGGAGTGCAATGGTGCAATCTCAGCCTCCCAAGTAGCTGGGATTACAGGCTCCTGCCACCACGCCCCTGGGTGTGGTGTGGTGTATTTTTAGTAGAGATGGAATTTCACCATGTTGGCCAGGCTGGTCTCAAACTCCTGACCTCAGGAGATCCACCTGCCTCAGCCTCCCAAAGTGCTGGGATTACAGGCTTGAGCCACCTCACCTGACCAGCTTCTTATATTCACTACCTCTCATTTAATCCTCAAATAATGCTGTAGAGTAGGTACTTCTGTTATGTCCATTTAATTAATAAGGATATGGAGGCACAGAGAAGTTAAGGACCTTGCCAAAGTCACACAGTTCATTTGTGGCTGAGCTGGGACTCCAAGTCAGGTCTTCAGTGCCCAGTTCTTAACCATCATGCCATCTGTCTACTGGGAGGTCTCTAGTCCCATGTATTGTTAAATGTCTTATTTTGTACCATGCATTAGACCAGGGGCTGGAAAACTATGGCTACATGCCAAATTTAGCTGTCTGCCTGTTTTTGTAAATAAAGTTTTATTGGAACACAGTCATATTCATTTACGTATTGCCTATGTCTGATTTCATGCCACAACAACAAAGTCCAGTAGTTGTGCCAGACTGGCTGGCCTGCAAAGCCTAAAATAGTCACCATCTGGCCCTGTTCAGAAAAAGGTTGTCAATGTCTGCCTTAGATCATTGGTTCTCAAGTTTGCCTGTATTTTGGAGTCTCTTAGGAAATTTAAAAAATACCTATGCCTGGGCTCTGCCTCAAGTGATTCTGATTAAACTGGTATGGAGTGCAGCCTGGGCACTGGAATTGTTAAAAACTCCCCAGGGACCAGGGGATTCCAATGACAGCCAAGTTTAAGAACCGCTGCCTTGGAGTGTAAGGGACTTAACCACCCTCGCAGTAATTACAGAAGTTCAGTTTACACATAGGAACACTTTATATGGCACTGAAGCATAACTCTGCCATCCATAGAGGACCTCCTGATCTTCAAAATCATATTAAATCTAGCCCACAGCCCAATTCCAGATTACTATGAAGGTCCAGCGCCTCCTCACCATTTCAGAGTCCACTCGATTGGTGCCCAGATTGATGCCCCTCCCCATCCTCTCCCCAGCTGCTTGACTTCCTGCTTCCTCTCTCAGAACGCAGCCCCAGGTCCAATTTCCACAAAACTCCACTCTTTCAAGCACTTCCAGAAGTTACCGGAGTGTGATGCTGCTGATGGGGAGTGGATGCCGTGGGGGGTCACGCGGCAAAACCCTGGCTGGATGCTTCTCGCTGGCTCCATCGGCTCTCCGCGCTCCTGCTTCCGCCCACTCACTTCCTGAGCATCAAAGAAACCCTTCCCCTCCTCCCTATCTCCTGAGCTGCCCTGGAGACCCAGCACCTTTTTGTGCCGTAGTTGGCTTATATGTGCCCCTCCACAAAGGCCAGTCATCCCTACAAAACACGCCCATGCTAACTGCTGTGAAAATAAGCATTTCTCAGCATTGTTCGTAGAGCAAAGTGCTCGATGACACAAGATAGGAACCAACAGATACCGTTTGCCCCATTTTTCAGGTGAGGAAATGGCAACGTGGAAATTTTCAGAGACTTGCCCAAAGTCAGTCCTAGCCCTCTAGGTTAGGCAGCTGGCCACACACGCTGCCCGGGGAAGCACAAAGATCCCAACCTTAGGTTGTTCCGGTCTCCAGGCTTGGCCAGCCAGGCACATGCCATCTCTGTCAACCCACTCTCCCTCGCTCCTGCTTCCCGGGTTCTGTGCATGTGTGGCTCTCAGTAGTCTCCTGTGTCCTCCTGGGATGTGACACATTAGCACATCCCTACCTGCCCCAGTCAAGCCTTCCCTTTGAAATCCTCCCACCCTTAACTCCATTCAGCAGCATTTCCTTTTCTTTTTGGAGAGACAGGGCCTCATTCTGTCACCCAGGCTGGAGTGCAGTGGCGAGTGCACCACCGCACTAGGCCACAGTCAGCAGCGTTTTCAAGTAAAGATGTTCTGACCACACCCCTATCCCTACAAGACTGACAGGGGTCAACCAGGCCTCTTCTGGGAGAGGGAGGTGGGCTTCATTTGCATAACAATTACGTATTGAGTCCCTGTTGCGCCACCTAGAGACTTCCATGAGGAGTACATCAAACACAGCTTCTGCTGTCATGGAAAGAGAAGCTGTGTATTATTTAAAGTGAAAGATCACATGTTCAGATCCCAGCTCTACTTACCAGCTGTGACTACTCTGTGCCTTAATTTCCCCATCAGTAAAATGGGGATAATGAATGTACATATAGTACCCTCATAGGGTTGATGTGAGTAGTCAATGTACATGAAGTGCTTAGACAGTGCCTGGCACAGAGGAAAGTGCTATGTAAATATTGGCTATCATTCTGGAGCTCACAGCCCTGTTGGGGAAGCAAACCTGAAACAAGTCGTTAAGGTCTGCAAATCTGGCCATGTATTAGAATTCCTCGTGGAGTTGTTACAAACAGACTGTTGGACCCCTCCCCAGACTTAATAACTCAGACTCTGTAGGATAACACCCAGGAATCTGTGTTTGTGAAATGCTCCCTGGGGCCATTCTGATTAGGCTGGTGTAAATGAAAGCCGCTCTTCTAATGCAAATGGTCCTCCCTATAGAACTGAGAGGACAGAAAGTCTTACGCAGCTCAGCAGAGCTAAATCAGTGGGTGCTGGCTGGATGCTGGAAGTTGAGCTAGGAGTTGGCTACAACTCCCCTTCCTTCAGCATCAGCCAAAGGGAGTCCACATAGTCTGGACAGGTGGAATCTGTCTCTTTTAAGAAGGAATCAATAGATGGGGGGAAAACATCCTAGGACTCCTGAAAAGTGCTACAGCCACAGAGAAATGGAACACTACAAGAAAGCCTCAGGAGAAACGACTTGCTCTGAAAATTATTTTCCCCATTAAGCAGAAGGAAACTGTTAGGAACCATAGATAGGGTATCTCAGAAGATGTGGCCTCTGTGGAATAGGATCCAGGAGCTTCAGCTGACAATCTCAGACTCCAGGACAGCAGGCTGAGATGAAAAGGGTAGGCTGAGACAAAAGCCTGCAGGAAAGCTGGAATGCAGTTGCAAAGATGAAATCCACCTGAGGCACTAAAGACAAAGCTGACCAAGCAGCAAATCAAATTACAGAGGGTGTGGTGAGTTGAATAGTGTCTCCTGCCACCCTACCAAAATTTATGTCCACTAGAACCTCGGGATGTGATCATATTTGAAAATAGGATCTTTGCAGATTTAATTTGTTAAATTAAGATGAGGCCATACTGAATGAGGTGAGTCCTAAGCCTAAAGACTCGTGTCCTTTTAGGAAGAGACACACACAGAGAGGAGAAAGCCATGTGGCAATAGAGGCAGAGATTGGAGTGATGCAGCTGCAAGTCAAGGAACACCAAGGACTTTCAGGAGACACCAGGAGCTGGCAGAGGCAAAAATGATGCTCTCTAGAGGCTTCAGAGAGGCCATGGCCCTGCCAGCACCTTGAGTTCAGACTTCTGACCACCTGAACTAAATTTCTGTTGTTTGAAGCCACCCAGTCTGTAGTAATTTGTTACAGCAGCCCTAGGAAACTAATGAAGATTTCTAGGTCACAGTTCCAGTTAAAAAGGAAGAAAAAAATGGAATAAAAATGTTAAATTAATAGCCACAGAGGAGAGAGAGAAAAGATCTAAATGATTAGGCTGTCTGATCAAGCAGACAGGCCCCAAGTGGGTTTGCTGAGAGAAGAGAGAAAGGATTAAAAACAAGTCACCTGTCAGGCCTTTTGTGTCTATAAATGAAGGACTGTTATAACAAAATGTAAAAGAAATGAAGGGGCAAAACATTAACCTATTAGTACAAAGTTTTACAAAGAAAGCACAAATAATACAGGAACAATAGTCTACACTTTAATAGAAGAAAACTTCCCAGACCTCGGAAGTTATACTTTCCTGCATTAAACCAAATTAGGACACCACTGAAGCCTGCCCAGGTACCCAGCTACAAGGATGGCACCTCAGGCTGCCACCTCTGCCACAGGCTCGCCACATTCCTGCTCACATTCTAGGCTTCAGCGACAATGAATTACTCCAAGCTACCCAACCATGTTCGTTCATGCTCTTTCGCTTACACCCTTCCCCAGAACTGGAATCGCTTCCCCATCTCCCCTCTGTCCTGCCACAACCCCTGCTCGCCCCCTCACTATCCTGAGACCACCCACTCACCCACCAGGTCATAGTCAAGCACCTTGGCCTCCACAAAGCCTTCACCAAGGCTGCCCCTTCCTTTTCTTGTGCCCACTACACCCTGGACACGTTCCTATGATCCCATTACTCACACTGCGTTGTCATTTCTATTTTTACATCTCCATTTGGCCTTCTAAGCTGGAAGTTTCCAGAAGACGAGACTGCTGCCTTTTCCTGTCCTTGTTTCCGCTGCTTCCTGCACAGTACTCAGCCCTACTTTACCCTTTAGGGATAAATTAGTGCTGTACCTAAGGCCAGTTAAATTTGCAAGTGTCAAACAAAAATATCTGGGACATGAAAAACAAAATAGCTCCAACTATAGAAAAAAGAGAGCAAATTTAAAATTAATGTTTGTCCATTAACCGTAACATCAAATCATTTTCATTAGTTATTCACTTTAGTGTTTGTAAGAATGTCATTACAATTGAAAACAAATTGTAGGGTAGGTTTTCTTTCTTTGCAAGAATCCCTCATATGCATAATGGTTGATGAGAAATCATAGATAATCACAATAAATTACTTAAATACAAATCATTTTAAAAGTAAAATGAGGGGGCAATGAGGAGATGTTGGTCAAAGGACATAAATTAGACAGTACAGGAAAATAAGTTCAAGAGATCTATTGTGCAGTATGGTGATTATAGTTAATAACAATGTATTATGTACTTGAAAATTGCTAAAAGAGTAGATTTTAAATGTTCTCACCACAAAAAATGGTAAGTATGTGAGGTAATGCATATGTTAATTAGCTTGATCTAGCCGTTCCACAGTGCATTCGTATTTCAAAGCATCACTTTGTACACCATAAATATATGTCATTTTTATTTGTTGTTTTGTGAAAGGCCGTGTATACAAAGTGATCCCAAAATGCGAAAGAAGCTGAGAAACCAAAGAACAAGGCAGACAAATTAGTTTGCCTTTAGAGGATGATTTACTGGGGAAATTACGGACAGAAGTGTGGTCTTGGATGGCCATAAGACAGATAGCTCTCTACACTGTTATTCCCGGAGACCCAGGGCTTATATACCACAGGGAAAAGATACATGTGACCTATAAGGAATGCGCAGGACAATTAAAGTTGACCTTCTAGGAAAGGACAAAAATGCTGTGTACATCATAGCCTTGAATTTGTATGATAATATCAAGGCCGTCTTGACCTAAAGGCAGGATTTATGGCAAGCTTATGCTCTTACACAGGGACAGGAGATAAAGTGGGAATTAGAGGCATTCCCAGACCTGGGGTTAATCGGAAGTCAACATGGCAGACTAGCATCTAAGATGGAGCTACTTTAGCCTCCACTTGTAAATTGAAAAAAAATTAAATTTAAAATAAATAAAGGTGAAACCATCTTAAAGGCTTTCAAAATTTCCAAAAGAGAATGTCTAATGTGTGATGGTGGTGTCTTTCAATGTGTTTGATATAGTGAGTGCTGGGAGGTCCTAAGGCAGGAGAGCCTATGGCCTGAGGATCTTAAAGGGTTCTGACAGTTCTGACACCTAATAGAGATTCAATAGATGGACCTTGAGTGAATAAATAACACAACCTTTGTTCCCTTTAGAACAAACAGCAGCCCCTGGGGTACCATCCATACAAGGAGAGTGTATGCCTAGCCCAGTGGGCTGTGGAAGACCAAGTGCCCCTCGTGGTGTCTGGAGAGAACATTCTCTGCTGTCCATGTTTCCATTTCTAGGACCATCAATTGGGGTCATGCTCTGGGCCTCCTACCAACCCTTTGTTCCCTCTGAATTCTGATGAGGGAAAGAGGAAGTGGGCATTCCCAGTTCAGCCCCTCCTTTCTTTCTTCTTAGAGACCCAGATTCCTATATGAAGTATGCATTTGGGGCTGCTTTTCCTTAGGCGTTAAGTTTGCAGGGGCAGGCCTTCATGTGGGGAAGCCAACAGTGGTCTAGCTGTGCCATGAATAGTGGGCGGGACTTTCTGACAAGGACTCAATGCCTCCTTTGTTTCCAAGTTCCACACCTGGAGTGTGTGATTTCCTTACTGGTTCATTGTGTGTGACGCTGCCCCTCAGATGATCAGCTTAGCTAAGTGATTTGCCTCAGCTTATGAAATACGAAAAAGTATCAGTTCCAGACGGAGACTTTAAGAGGCATCACACGTTTCTGCTTACCCTTCAAGCACTTCTGCCACAGTCAATGGGAGTAGCATGCGCACGTATCCCCTGATCCCAGAATCAGAGACATGCAGGGCAGAGGGGAACCTACCTGCAGCCTGAAGCTGAGCTGCACTAGTGCATACAGACCAATGAGTAAGAAAAATATTTTTGCATGTGTCATAAGACACTAAGATTTGGGGGTTATGTGTTATGCAGCAAAAAAGCCTAACCAAAACATCATCCAACCTAATGCTTAGAGGTAATATTTGTTCTCCATCTGCTGAACTCAAGCGAGGAAAGAGAAGGGTTATTTAGTAAGCTGCTCAAGTACTAACAACTTGCAACATCACTATGGAAAGGTCTGTACTTGGGAGACTCTTTGGATTAGATCATCCTCACACCATTTGTACACATCTTAGGGAGATCCTACGTCTGTAATGGGGAGCTTCCATACAGTGGGTGGAAATAAGATGATTCAGGAACATAATACTGTTCTCCAAATGGGGATTGGGGAAGGAATTCAAACCATCCTGCTACCTTGTTGAGCCGTTTGGAAAAAAATGGGTCAGAACCAGAGATATTGGAGAGCACCTTCAAAGCTTCTAATTTTCTAAAGTTTTTCTTTCTCACCTTGGAATGTCTTCAGATGCTTCGATGGAGCTGTACTAAAAGCACCCTCTTACATATCTGTTTTTCTTTCTGTGCTGGGAATTCATTGAGGGTAGGGACTGTGTACCTTCTTCATCTGCGTAACCTTGCTCTGAGCTGGATGGGTAAATAATGGGAAGGCTCTCTGACTCTGGAGCGTGATGTGGGTACACGTTTCTGGTTTTGTAAGAGATGCCTCCCTGGCCTTAACTTTCCCAGACTGTTGAAACTGCCTTTGCAGAATTATGACAGGAAGAGAAATCTGACATCGTTGACTCCGTCTTGCTTCTGACCTCCAAGTTGTCCTTGGGCATTCCTGGGCAAAGGCCAAACTAACTTTGGGAGGAATTTAGTTTCTAGTTTAAGGATGTAAGCAAGGATGGATAATAGCCCCTCCCCATACTAAACTGCTTTGTAAAACTAATGTAAGGCTACAAGGTTAGGATAATGAGAGTGGCCTGAATTCTGCTAAGATGTAGGTGTAGTTAAATATCCAGTCACGGTTTCAGTGGTCACAAGATTTGTAACTACTCCTGTAGATAACATCACTACTGTAGGACCTAAGATTGGCTTTCTGAGATGTCTTTTCAGACTTTTGCATTTCTGAGGACTAGATGACTCCAGCTGGACTTGTGATCATGACTCACCTGGTCTTAGGACCCCACCCAGAGGCAGACTCAGTGCACAAGGACCATTTTCCACAGCCATATGATGTGTTACCAACCAGTAAGCAGCACCCATTCCATATTCCTCGGCCCACCACACTATCCTTGAAAAGTCCTAACCTCTGAGACTCTGGGGAGACTGATTTTAGTAACGACTTCCATTCTTCCATGTGGGCTGGCCTCATATCAACTAAACTCTTTCTTCACTGCAATGTTATGGTCTCAGTGAATTGGTTTTGTCTGTGCAGTGGGCGGGAAGAAGCTGTGTGGTGATTACACTGTCACCACCAAATGAGAAGGCTGACAAGAGCACAGATCCCCAGCTTCCTGCATCTGCTAACTCCAGAGGAGCTTTCTAGCTAAACAGATCAAGCTGAGCCTCTGAGGACCATGTCGACATTTCCCCAAAATGGTGAGGCATAGTGATGTGAAATGAATTGTTCTTCATGGGAGACACCCTGTTGGTGGTCACTGAAGCAGTGTTTCCACAGCTGGGATATGCACTTTTTCAAGG
The DNA here is from genome assembly GCF_003255815.1 of Theropithecus gelada. Taxonomy (NCBI): domain Eukaryota; kingdom Metazoa; phylum Chordata; class Mammalia; order Primates; family Cercopithecidae; genus Theropithecus; species Theropithecus gelada. The sequence continues at coordinate 97,090,009 of NC_037675.1, read as the reverse complement.
GCAAAAGAGGCGTCAGGGCAAGTGACTATATTCTTGGGAATTTTATCTGTATCCTCACTAGCCCTGTGACTTTGGAAATAAAACATAATCTCTTGGAGCCCTCATTTTCTCATTTCTTCCCTCGTTTTCTCATTTATTAAGTGGCCATTGTGCCGCTGGCCTCAGGATACTTAAATACACATGATAGATGCAAAATATGTAGCCTGTAGTAGACCCTCTTTAGAACCAAGGTCTTTAAAAAAAATGTTTTGGCAACAGCTGGACTTTTAGCTGAATGGGCTTTTTATAATGTCTTTGGCCCATAAGCGTCAAAGGTAGTACTGTTTTCTTTCGGTACATCTTGGATTTGCCTCATTTGAGGAAATGTGAAACAGAGAAATGCTAATATCTGTCTATTTTAAGGACTTTTCAGAGCATGGCACATCTTTCAGTCACATATGTGTTAGCTTGGCAAACTGGAAATGAAGTGTTAGCTTTGAACCTGAGTCCCAATTGGTGCTGACCTCATTCTTGCCCTTCCAGCCTTCTCGACCACTAGGGTGCTTCCCAAGTGGCCTGGGCCCTGGCCACAGTTCTTTCCCTGATGGACCCCGTCTCTGGGCTGGCAGGTCATCCTTCTCTTCATCACAAATAACAAATCCTACACCTACCCTGTCTTCAAAGTTGTGCAAATATCACCTCCTACAGGAAGTCTTCATAACAAACAAGCCCCAGCACATTTGTTCTTTCTCCCACTCCTGCTGCAGCACAGGGAGCTTTGGAGTTAGCACTGGGTTTACAGTGTGGACTCACCTCTTCCCAGCTCTGTGACCTGAAGCAAATGGCCTCACCTCTCTGTGCAGACATTTCCTCATGTAAAGTAGAATAATCACTTAATTTGTAGGGCTGTTATGAAGACTATATGACACAGATCCCTTATAGCAAGGGAAATATTCAATATAAACTTTTTTTTTCTTTCTTCCTTTTTTTTTTTTTTTGAGACAGAGTCTCACTCTTTTGCCTAGGCTGGAGTGCGATGGCATGATCTTGGCTCACTGCAGCCTCTGCCTCCCGGGTTCAAGTGATTCTCCTGTTTCAGTCTCTCAAGTACCGAGGACTACAGTTACACACACCAAGCCCGAGTAGTTTCTGTATTTTTTAGTAGAAACTTGGTTTTGCCATGTTGGCCAGGCTGTTGAACTCCTGACTTCAGGTGATCCATCCACCTCGGCCTCGCAAAGTACTGGGATTATAGGCATGAGGCACCGTGCCTGGCCTTCTTTCTTCTTCCTTCCATTGGCCAGGATCACTACATTCTCTGTCTTAGCTTGAATGCTCAGGTCTTTTGCAACAAGCTTGTAGCTTCTCATTCATTCATGAATTCATTCATTAATTCTTTCAAAAATATTCTTTGACTATTTTTCAATGTTTGCCAGGCACTGTCCCAGGCATCTGGATACACATGTGAATGAAGTAGTCAGAGACCCCTGCCCTCACGGGACTTAACTTCAAGCTGGGAAGACAGCAAATAAACAATAAAGATAAGAAATTGCATTATTTTGTGTGTTAGAAGATGTTAAGGGCTATGAAAAAAGGGGAAGAGGAGAGCGGAGATTAGAAGTGTTGGGGGAAAACCAGGTTGCAGCAGTAAACGGGACCCAGGGAAACCTCATGGAGGAAGTGAGATTTAAGCTCAAACTTGAAGGAAATGAGTACATTTCATCCATTTGTTGAATAAATAAATGAATGAAGCAAGAAATAACTACATTTTATTTATTTCTAAGGTAAAATAGCTCAACAGCAAGAACTTGAAACTGTAAGATTTCAGGCCAGCCATGATGAATCACGCCTGTAATCCTAGGACTTTGGGAGGCCAAGGCGGGCAGACCACTTGAGGTCAGGAGCTCAAGACCAGCCTGGCCAACATGGTGAAACCCCATCTCTACTAAAAATACAAAAATTAGCTGGGCATCATGGTACATACCTGTATTCCCAGCTCCTCAGGAGGCGGAGGCATGAGAATTGCTTGAACCGGAGAGGCAGAGGTTGCAGTGAGCCTAGATTGTACCACTGCACTCCAGCCTGGGTGACAGAGTGAGACTCTATCTCAAAAAAATAAAGGAACTGTAAGATTTCTACCAAACCCAGATCATATCCCATTAATAGAGGCAAGGAAAATTCTGAAAGTAATTGATCCTAAAAGTCCCATACCTTTTATAAAGTGTGACATCTGCCAAGGGGGAAGGGGAGGGCTGAATTGACAGGGGAAGTTTTAATTGACTTATTCGTGTAAATAATATTTACAAATTGCATCTGACAAGAGAAGTCTGTTTGTACAGTGAGTAATTCCTCCTGCGAATTCTCAAATGAGTTTGCCGGCTCTGACCTGCATGGTGTGGGCGGCACTCGGGAAGACTCAGAACTGAGAGGCTGGCTGGGATTTTAAAAGTGCTCCTCCTTAAATGGGCACTGGATGGCAGATAAAGAGGCTTTACTTATGTGGTGGCTGTGTCCCAGGTGACCTGCCCAATGGCCACCTCACGACTGTAGAAAGAACCGTTGACGCGGCAGAAAGAACTCAGGTCAATCTTCACATGGTCTTCCAGCAACTCCAGGAGGTGAAAGAGGTGAAGTCCTCACTCTCACCTCACAGAGGAAGCAGTGGAAGCTCAGAGAGGGCCAGTGATGTTCCAAAGTCACACAGCTACTGACCAGCAGGACTCAGCCTCAGACTCAGGTTGTCCAATGCCCATTCAGGTTCTGGTCCACTCCAGGAAAGTAGACTACAGCCCAGGAAGGAAAACAAGATACAGAGAAGGACCCACCAGTTCATTCTGCTTCCCAAGCAGGGGAGTGGGTGTTCACGGACTGCCACAGAACATCTCCACCTTGTTCAGCTCCAAAGTGCCGTATGGAGTGTGGCCACTGGAGTCCCCATGAAAACCAGCCCATCTCACATGCCAAATGTGCGAAAAGGGGCAGGGAGGGCCTTGAGCTGTCAACCTTGCAGCATAAAGTTTTCTAGCAGGAGAAGCAACACTTCTTAACCAGTTCAGCTCTACAAATCTGGAGGGGCCAGACATCGATGCAGATAAAATCGTACAGCATCCATTCTTTCCTCGGTCTCAACCTCACGTGGAAAATGTCCCCTGGACATTACTAAAGCCTCTTGACCTGAAAGGGTATCACTTCTTCCTCCCTCCCTCCCTCCCTCCCTCTCCCTCTCTCTCTCTCTGTCTCTCTCTCTCTCTTTCTTTCTTTCTTACAAGGTCTTGCTGTGGCATGCAGGGTAGATAGAGTTCAGTGACACGATCATGGCTTACTGTAGCTTTAACCTTCCAGGCTCAAGCCATTCTACCATCTCAGCCTCCTGAGTAGCTGAGACCATAGATAGGCACACAACACCATACCTGGCAAATTGCTTTTTTTAAAACAAATTTTTTTGTAAAGACAGGGTCTTCCTATGTTACACAGATTGGTCTCAAACTCCTGACCTCAAGCCATCCTTCCACCATGGACTCTCAAAGTTTTGGGATTATAGGCATTAGCCACCATGCCCAGCCTCTCATTCCTTTCTTGATAGGATTTATGTTTAATTTGTTTCTTCATTCATTCATTCGTAACTAGATAACTAGATAACTAGATAACTAGACCCTGGTCCTGCCCTCAGGAACCATGGCAATGTTTGCGGTACTAGGAGGGGGTAAACACTGAGAATTAAAGGAGCCAGAAGAGGGGTACCTGACTGTGTTTGGAGTTAAGTAGGAGGTGAAGGAAGGCTTCCTGGAAGAGGTGGAGCCTGGGCTGAGTCTTGAAGGATAGGGGAAGTTATCTGGGTAAGACATGGAGGGGAGAAGGGTAAGAGTGAGAGCAGGTTGGCCGGGCACAGTGGCTCACGCCTGTAATCCCAGCACTTTGGGAGGCCGAGGAGGGTGGATCACCTGAGGTCAGGAGTTCAAGACCAGCCTGACCAACATGGTGAAACCCTGTCTCAACTAAAAATACAAAAAAATTAGCTGGGCGTGGTGGCAGGCGCCTGTAATCCCAACTACTTCGGGAGGCTGAGGCAGGAGAATCACTTGAACCTGGGAGGCAGACGTTGCAGTGAGCCGAGATGGTGCCATTGCACTCCAGTCTGGGTGACAAGATTGAAATTCTGTCAAAAAAAAAAAAGAGTGAGAGCAGGTCATCCGAGGCCTACAGACCAGAGAACGCCATGGAAGACCTGGGAGCCTGGTTTTATACTGGTGGAGCAGGAGGTTCTGAGCCATCACAGATGGATGGAGCCAAGAGATAAAAGCAGAGAGAGAGACAGGACCTTGGAAACCAGACTGAAGGAGCTTGGACTTGATCTCTAAGAACAGCAGAGACAGCCAGTGGAGAGCATTAAGTAGGGAAGTGATGGGGTCAGATTCGTGTGTTAGGAAGACCAGTCTGGCATCCACAGGGAGAAGAGACTGGAATCCAGAGAGGTAGGCAGGGAGGACTGGCAGGATTTTACTCTCTCCCAGCTCAGCCTCACAAGGTTGGTTTCCACCAACCCTTCCATGCCAAGGATTCCTGGTGCCCTCAGTGAGATCTGGAGCCCAGACATCTTAGGATTCTGGGCTGCAAGACCCATATGGAATCTTTACCAGAGCAGCTCTCTGCTGCCCCCAGCTGTCTCCAGGAGGGTCTCTGGACTTTGCAGGCTTTTTCTAAACCTCTTAGATTCTAGCATAGGGGTAACAGTCTTTTTCTATAATAGATGAAGTAGAGCAATATTAGACTTTGCAGAACATACGATCCCTGTTGCAACTACCCTACACTGCAGCGCGAAGGCAGCCACAGACAAAATAGAAACAAATGAGTGTGGCTGTGTCCCAATAAAACTTTATTTACAGACATTAAAATTTGAATTGCACATAATTTTCACAAGTCACAAAATACTCTTCTGCTTTTGTTGTTTTTTAAACATTTAAAATGTAAAAATGTCAGAAACAACAACATAAAACAAATAACTCAATTTAAAAATGGGCTAAGGACTTGAAGACACGTTTCTCCAAAGATGATATACAAATGGCAAACAACCCCTCTCATCATGAGAGACATCAAAACCAAAGACACGGTGAGATGTCATCTCACACCTATTGTAAAGGCAACAGTCAAAACACAAAGTAATGCATATGGACAAGGATATGGAGAAACTGGAACCCTTATGCGCTGTTGGTGGGGATGTGAAATGGAGCAGCTGCTATGGAAAACAGTTTGGCAGTTCATCAAAAAAATCAAAATAGAATTACCATAGATCCAGCAATTCTACCTCTGAATATATACCCCAAAAATTGCAAACTAGATCTCAAAGACATCTTTGTCAACCCATGTTTTTAGCTGCATTATTCACAGTAGCCAAGAGGTAGAAGCGATCCAGATGTCCATCAATGGATGAGTGGATCAACAGAGTGTGCTACGTACATACAGTGTTATTCGGCCTTAACAAGGAACAAAAGTCTGACATTTGCTACACCATGTGAATGAACCTTGAGAATATTATGCTAAGTGATATAAGTTAGTCACAGAAAAAAGACAAACACTGTATGATTCTACTTACATGAGGTACTTGGAGTAGTCAGATTCATAGACACAGGAAGAATGGTGATGGCCAGGGCTTGGGGGAGGGGGAAATAGGCAGTTGTTTCACAGATACAGAGTTTACGTTTCGCAAAATAAAAAAGTTCTAGAGATTAGTCTTACAACAATGTGAATATACTTAACACTACTGAACTGTACACTTAAAAATGGTTAAGGTAGTACATTTTACGTTATCTATACTTTACCACAATTTTTTTTTCCTTTGAGACAGAGTCTTGCTCTGTCACCCAGGCTGGACTGAAGTGGCGTGATCTCGGCTCACTGCAACCTCCACCTCCCGGGTTCAAATGATTCTTCTGCCTCAGCCTCCTGAGTAGCTGGGACTACAGGCACATGTCACCACACCCGGCTAAGTTTTGTATTTTTAGTAGAGATGGGTTTCACCATATTGGCCAAGCTGGTCTGGAACTCCTGACCTCATGATCCGCCTGCCTCGGCCTCCCAAAGTGCTGGGATTACAGGCATAAGCCACTGTACTCGGCCCACACAGTTTTCTAAATGTAGAAACCATTCCAAGCTGGGATAGTATACAAAAACAGGTGGCAGGCTAGACTTATTTGTTAGTCCGTAGTTTGCTGTCTCCTACTCTAGCAGAACAAAATCCATGGAATTCCAGAACCCTTCCTTAAAACCTCACAGCACCCCTTCTCAAGTTCTCAGAACCAACAGCATTTTCCAATTTCCTCACAGGGCTTGGGAAGAGAACTTTTGCTGATCTTAATGAAATCTGACTTTTGAATTCCAAATCAGGATTAAGTGAATGGAAGCAGCAGAGTCTGACCCACACTGTGAGTTGGTGCCAGATCTGGTTCTACCTTTCTCCTCCTAGCATGAGTGACAGGCACCGTAAATCCTCTACAGATGCAGCCTCCAGATGGTTCAAGCCTCCCTGTGATTGGGAAGTGCATTGTCAAGTTCACATCTGATTGGTTTGTCACATAACTTTCTGACTTCAGTTCTTCATTTAACACATTTGCTGAGCATCCAGTCCCTGAACTAGACCCTGGAAGCAATGAAGAGGACATGGCCCATCTCCCAGGAGCTCACAGCCTCATGAGCATTCGCGTAGGTGTGTCGGGGGAACTGTCCTAGGGACCTGGGGCAGTAACTTGTTGAGCTGGAGGGCTTTGAAACCCACCCAACTCTACCATCCACTGTCATATACCCTTCCTTTTCTTTTGGCCCAAAGTTTTGAAAGAATTCGGTCACCACTCAGCACCCTGGGACAGAGAGGAGATAAACATCCATACAGCACAGCTCAAAACGTTACTGCTGGGGCCCTGGTGTGGCATGCCAGGCTTCCCGCGCTCCAAACCTCTTTTCTTCTCCTTCCAGCACACAGCTAGGCTTCATTTCCCAGATGCCTTGCGTTAGGTTTGACCAAGTTCTGAAATGTAGGCCATGAACTCTCCCACTGATGGTCCTTCATGATCTCCCCCTTTGCCCTGGAACCAGGGGTTAGAGTTGGCAGGCCACACACAAAAAGGAAGGATCCAGATTCCTAAAACAGTGCACCGAGAAGAGATACCAGTTGATCAAAAATACCTGTCTGGGCATTTTGTAGATTAGGAGTAAATTTTAATATTGCCAAGCTACTGAGATTTGGAAATTCGTCTGTAATGCGGCTAGCGTCACTGTGAGAGATATGCTGATGTGTGACATACAGAGTGAAGACAAACACACATCTGGCTTTTAGGCTCTATGAAAAAGACTGGCACAGAATAGAGGGGGATGAGAGAGTGAGTGTAGACAGCAGGTGTCAGACAGCGGCAAGCTGTATCCCAACCCTGGCTCAGATTTCGGCTCAGATCTTGGATCCACTAGGTGGCCCAAGACAAGCGCTTCACTTGTATGATCCTCAGTCAAGGAGGCAACTGACTCCTGACCTGGATCCACTAGGTGGCCCAAGACAAGCGCTTCACTTGTATGATCCTCAGTCAAGGAGGCAACTGACTCCTGACCTTGCAGGGCTTTCAGTGGATTTGAGATCATGAGTGTAGGAGGCCTGGCATGGTGCTGGCCAGAGAGTGAGCTTAGTGTAGTAGAGACTCCTGGGGCTAGTATGGTCACTTTCTAAGGGTGGGAATAGGCTGTGTTTCAGAGTAAGATTTGTCAAAATAATCTTCCATTCTGTGTGCATTGTCTTGTCTTTGTAAATGGAGGCTGAGCTTTAGCTGTGCGGATAGACCAGCAGATGGTCATAGAGAAGCTTCTTGAAAATCCCTCCACCCCTCATCTACATGACTTTGCCTTCTCTAGCAGTTATTCCCTTTTAATAAATGCATCTACAAGAAGAGTCTCCATTTTTACTGCCTTCTTAGGCCTCCAAAGCTCTGTGTTCTACACTGAAATTTTCCTGGGCTTTTGGGCAGCCTGTTTCCCCAGTAGCTCTGGGGTGTTTCTTTGTTTGTTTGTTTGTTTTTTGAGATGGAGTCTTGCTTTGTCGCCCAGGCTGGAGTGCAGTGGTGCGATTTTGGCTCACTGCAATCTCTGCCTCCCGGATTCAAGCAATTCTCTTGCCCCAGCCTCCCGAGTAGCTGGGATTACAGATGCATGCCACAATGCCTGGCTAATTTTTGTATTTTAAGTAGAGACAGGGTTTCTCCATGTTGGCCAGGCTGGACTCAAACTCCTGACCTCAGGTGATCTACCCGCCTTGGCCTCCCAAATACCTGGGATTACAGGCATGAGTCACTGCACCCAGCCACTCTGTGGTATTTCTGGTGGAGGTGAAACCATCAAGCTGTGTGTTATATGTCATTATGCAACATTGCTCCACAGCCTTTGTGCCAAAAGATGCCACTACATTTTGCTAACCCAATCTGAGTCACAGGACAGTGAAGTGAGGGGCAGGAGACAAGCATGCACTCCAGTCTGCAATGTGCCTCAGTGGGTCCTCTGTTGGCTTTTCCTGATATTAGGTGCCAGTTGCAGAGTCTTCCTTCCCAGCCCCTGGCTTGCATAGGGCAAGAATAAGAGAAAAATGGGAAGAGAGTAATCTCCCTACCCCAGGAGTTATCTAGGGAGGAAGGAAAAAAAGGCACCAGCTCAGCGCTTAGACCTGTGATTTCGTTCAACCCTCACGCCACTCTGAGCAGGTCCTGTTAGCTGTGGGGTGGAGAAGCATTCTGGCCTGGATCCTGAGCCCCCAGATCCTTGGCCTGCCCCTCCACACACACAGAGGCACAGGAAGGCACAAGCGAGAGGATAAGACCAGGCCAGATTGCTCTTTGATGGCTGTTGGGCTCTGGCCACAGGTCCATGGCTTCCTGGCCTGACGGCTGGACTAGGCCAAGGGTGTGAGTTGGGAGGATTCCTGCTCCCCACAAAGGGACAGGGGCACATGCTTGTCCCCACCTCCACCAGCAGGCCTCACCTTCCTTCCATATTAACTCTGTGTGTGGTGTGTGTGTGGAATTGTGTGTGTGATGTGTCTACTGTGTAGTGTGTGTGTATGTGTGCGTGTGGCATGTATGTTGTGTATGTGGTATGCCTAATGTGTGGTGTGTCTGGTGTACAATACTTACGGGTTTTGTCCCAGGACGCTTTGGCCACATCAGTGAAAGGGAGAAAAAAAGGGGCAGGGGGGTGGACAATTTGAGCCCAGGAAGTGAGGCTGCAATGAACCTTATCATGCCACTGCACTCCAGCCTGGGCAACAGAGCAAGACCCTGTCTTTAAAAAGAAAAAAAAAAAAGGCCAAGAGAGCCCATAAGCCAAAAAACATCTGCATAAATGAGCAAGTCCACCAACAGGGCAGGTCAGGAAAGAGTAGATGCTCATGCTGGGTCCACAAGTCCTGCTGACATCCCACCTCTGCTCCCTGCCATGCAGGCTCCTGTTGTGGGAAGTCAGGGACCCCGAACGGAGGGACCAGCTGAAGCCATGGCAGAAGAACATAAATTGTGAAGATTTCATGGACATTTATTAGTTCCCCAAATTAATACCCTAATAATTTCTTACACCTGTCTTTACTGCAATCACTGAACACAAATTGTGAAGATTTCATGGACACTTATCATTTCCCCAGTCAATACCCTTGTGATTTCCTATGCCTGTCTTTACTTTAATCTCTTAATCCCATCGTTTTCGTAAACTGAAGAAGATGTATGTTGCCTCAGAACCCTGTGATGATTGCGTTAACTGCACAAATTATTTGTAGAGCATGTGTGCTTGAACAATATGAAATCTGGGCACCTTGAAAAAAGAACAGGATAACATCAATGTTCACGGAACAAGGGAGATAACCTTAAACTCTGACTGCCGGTGAGCTGGGCGGAACAGAGCCATATTTCTCTTCCAAGAGCAAGAGCAAGGAGAAAGCTACATTGCCTTCTCTGACCAAGTCTCTGAAGCGGCACAGATTCACATCCATTGTTGTTGCAGCTCATGTTTTCTATCTGTTAGGAGCAAGTCACTAAATCCAGTTCACGCTCAAGGAGAGGGGAACAAGGCTCCACTCTTCAGATGAGGAATATCAAAAAACTTGTGGACTTACTTAAAAAAGACAGAGATGGGGGTCTCACTATGTTTCCCAAGCTGGTCTCAAACTCCTGCGCTCAAGCCATCCTCCCACCTCAGCCTCTCAGCCTCCCAAAGTGCTGTGATTGTAGGTGTGAGCCAAGGCACCCAGCCTGGGCATTTTTTTAAACCACTATAACTTTTCTACTTAGCCCACTTAGATTCTGTAATCCATCATTACCCTTATTCCTTTACACATAGCCTCAATTTTCTCACCATTCTGTGAATCCAACCACTCACCTATCCCTCACCTGCATCTGAGCAGCTGAACACAGCTGGGGAAAAACTGACTTCACTTTAAACTCATAGCCACCAATCTCAAATGGAGCCTGGCAATCCAACCAACTCACTGGGAGCTTTCAGCCACTACTCAAAGGGATTGCCCACCTTCTCCCCTCAACTCAACCTGCCCCACTGCCAGACAGGGACTTCCTCACCTTCTCCTTTTAAAGATTGTCATCTATACAACTCGGTGCCTGTTTCTCCCACCTTTGCTCTTGTTGCCATAGATGTGTCCCAGAACCAGGGCCATCACTTCCCCTTGTGCCCTGAAGCCCCTCTCAGACTTCTCTCCTATAATTATTCCCTCTCTTCCCTACACCTTCGTTTTTTCCCCCTTTCTACTGGGTCTTTCCAATCAGCACATACACACACACACACACACACACACACACAGTCACAGAGTTCTGGTATCTCCTATCTTAAAACCAACAATCAAAGCCATCTCCCTTGGCTCATGATGTTCCTGTAGCTCCCAACTCATCTTTGCTCCCCTCCATGAGAAACCTTCTTGAATGAGGTGTTTTATTTTTTTATTTATTTTTTATTTTTTTATCTTTTGTGTGTGTGTGGTTTTGTTTTTTGTTTTTCGTTTTTTGAGACAGAATTTCCCTCTTGTTGCCCAGGCTTGAGTGCAATGGCACAATCTTGACTCACTGCAACCTCTGCCTCCCAGGTTCATGAGATTCTCCTGCCTCCCGGGTTCAAGTGGTTCGCCTGCCTCAGCCTCCCTAGTAGCTGGGATTACAGGTGCCCACCACCATGCCCAGCTAATCTTTGTATTTTTAGTAGAGATGGGGTTTCACCACGTTGGCCAGGCTGGTCTCGAACTCCTGACCTCAGATGATCCACCCACCCACCTCGGCCTCCCAAAGTGCTGGGATTATGGGCATGAGCCACCGTGCCTGGTCTCTTGAATGAGTTTCTATGGCCCCTGCTTCCCCTTCCTTTTGTCACGCTCTCTTTTTGGCTCACTCCAATCAATCCTCTGTCCTCCACTCCCCTGAGACTGCTCTCATGCGAGCACTTTTGGCCTTTATGTCACCCAAACAAATGGGCATATCTGTTCTCATCTTCCTCTACCTCTCTGCTGGTACCACATGGTTGACTCTTCCTTGTAAAATGCATTCTCCTCTTAGCTTTTATGTCCTAGTAGCTGATTTACCTACTACTGCACTGCCTGCATTTTAGAGTAGGCAGATATAGGCCCATTACATGCCAATGACTTGAACATCGCCAGCCCTGACTCAGCATCTCACTGGGGGGTCCAACAGGCTTCTCAAACTGATCACTTGAGTCCTCAGTCCCAACATGTGTGCACGCACATGTGCACATGCACACACACACACACAACCAGCTCTTTCCCATTTTGCTAAGTGGCGCCATCACCTACCCAATTATTTAAGTCATAGCTAGAGGAGCTGTGCTTACTTCCTCTCTTCTCTCTGCCACACCTGTCACATGGACTCACTTAGCAAATCTTGCTAATTCCATCTCCAAAATTATCCTGAAACCACTTCTTTCTCTTCATCCCCACAGTTCCTACTGTTGTTCAAGTGGCCATCTCCATTCCCTAAACCACTGCTGTGGCCTGCTCACTGCATGCCCTGCCTCCTCTCTGGCCCTTACCATTCATGTCTCACAGTGGTCTTGTTAACACATGAATCAACTCATACTGCTGCTAAGGATAAAATCCTCCCTGCTATTTCTCTCCTTCCCGTCACACTTGGAAGGAAAGCTCAGCTGCTTACCCCAACCCAGGAGGTCAGAGTGATCCGGTTCTCCCCATCTCCGGCCACCTCTCTCCCAACTCCAGCTGCGTTTCTGTTCCCTCATTTCTGCCTTGGTGCCTTTGCATTGTTTCCTCTGCCAGGAATGCTCTGCTTCCCACTCTGCCCTTGACTCGCTCCTTTTCATCCTCCTGATCTCAGCTTAAATGCCACCTCCTCGGAGAGCCTCCTGACCACCCTGTCTAATTTCACCTGCCCCAAAACACACACACACACACATACATATTTCTAGCTCTAGTTTTCATGGCATTGTTTATTACTTCACTAATCTGTTAACTTCATATGATCAGAACAGTCTCTGGCACATACTAGGTGCTCAAAACAACACACTGAATGAGTGAATGTGCAATAAATGTTTGTGGGTAAATACACAGAATATATATTATTCCTAAATTACCAGACAGTGGGGTGGTTTTAAAATATGCCCACAAATTCTTTGATATTTCTCCTTTCAAAAGGTGTAGCCTATTGTCCTCTTCTTGCATGCATTCTGGACTTGGTGACTCACTTCTACTGAACAAAAGGTGGCAGAAATAATGTTTCAGGACCTTTAAGTCTAGGCAATAAAAAGGATGGCTTCTACCATGTTATCTCTGTCTGTCTGTCTCTGTGTCTCTCTCTGCTCTGGGGGAAGGCACTCCATGTTGTGAGAACACTCAAGCATCCTGAGGCCCACATAAAGAGAGACTGAGATTTTTCACCAATATTCAGTGCCAACTTGCCAGTCATGTGAGCAATTCTGCCACTTTGGAAGAGGATGCTCCAGCCCCAATCAAGCCTTCAGAAAACCGCAGCCCCAGCCGCAATTTTGACTGTAACTTCACGAGAAATTGCCAAGCAGTTTGAAATTTCTGACTCACAGAAACTGTCAGTGATAATAAGTGTTAATTTTTAAGTCACTAAATTTTAGGATAATTTGTTTTACACACCAATAGCTAACAAATATAGTAGAAACACAAAGGAGTATACAACATGATTCCCATGCAGAAACTCCATGGAGGAAGGAAATGAAGCTAGTCAAACAAATTTTTATTTTCATTTTGAGTCCTGGACTTCACTACTTCTTCTTCAACATGCTTCATGATATATACTAGAACTTCCTAGGGATGAAAATCAAGCTGATGGGTCTATAATTGGAGAAATATTCTTTTTTTTTTCTCTTTTTCAAAAAGTGCACACTATCCCAAGTCTTCAAGGACTCCTATTTTCTCAAATACATTTCAGCAGTAGCAGCATCACTGGCAATTTCCTTCAGCCCTCAGGATAATATTCATTTAGGACAAGAGACTCAAATTCTTTAAAACTGCAGCATGCTATTTTGTAGTTTCCATGCTCAACTTACTTCTAGATGATCTCTGATATGGTTTGGCTCTGTGTCCCTACCCAAATCTCATCTCAAATTGTAACCCCCACGTGTCAAGGGAGGGACCTGGTGGAAGGTAATCAGATCACAGGGGTGGTTTGCGCTCTCTTCCCTGCCACCATGTAACACGTGCCTTGCTTCCCCTTTACCTTCTGCCATGATTGTAAGTTTCCTGAGGCCTCCACAGCCATGCAGAACTGTGAGTCAATTAAACCTCTTCCCCTTATAAATTACCCAGTCTCAGGCAGTTCTTTATAGCAATGTGAAAATGGAGTAATACATTTTCCAAGATCCTTTGACAACTTCTTCTAAAATTCTACTGATCTCGATTCAAGGTGCTCAGAGTATAAAGTGGAGAAACTAGAACATGCTAGGCTTTCACCTGCATCACTGACTGGTGCAAGTCAGTCTCCCCAACCCATCCTGCCATATGCAAACATGGACATGCATGTACATACGTGCACACAGGTACACACGTGCACACATGCACTACATTTTTGTAACGGCCACACGATAACACACATAAGGAGCTTTCTGCAGGACTGCTAAAGAGGAGTTACTGTATATAAATTATTATTCTAAGAAAGTGCATTGGCTTGTCACCTGCCTAAACTTGTCTAGGAAATCATCTGAGAGAGAATTAATAAAATCCAAGCAGTTGGGAAACTTTAAGCAGAGATAGACTAGGGAGGACAGGGATAGGAAGTGACACATGGTGAACATCTAGGCTGTGCCCAGCATTCTACATACATTGCTTCATTTACTCCCAAGACGGGTGGGTATTACACATGTGGGTATTACACATGGGGAGACCAAGACTCAGGTCAGAGGCAGAGCCAGCATCCAAGCCACATATACCTTGGATTTTTTTTTTCTTTAACATGCAAGTATTTGTTTCTACATATATGTTGAAAGAACAGACAAGAATAACTTTGATATTTCCTTGATTCCTTGCGGTTTGGGGCCAACTGTGCATTCTGGCCCCTGAGGTGGTATGACTATGAGGAGAGAACGTGTGTAGATGGTGGTTGATTGTGCCCTGGCTTGGCACCAAGGTCACAGCAACACGGAAATTCACTTTTAGATCATTCCTTCCAGCCCCCACTGCTTTACTGGCCTCAGTGTGAGGGCTGGCATGGTGGAGTCACTGAGATGGTCTGCAGTGCAGGCCCTGGGTCTGTCTGCGGGAGAGACAGTGGCTTGGAGCTTCATCGCTTCCCATTCCCATCACTTTTTAGTGTGTGACCTTGATGAGTTACTTAGTGCCCTTGACCTTGTGAGGCAGGATGGTACTTCAGAGCACACTGGGTTTCTTGCAGATTCAATGAGATGTGTATGGGGCAAGCCTGGCATATAATAGAGACCACAGCATAAGGCAGTGAAATGAAGACGTCCTGAGCTTTGATCTGGTTTCTGACTTTGACTTTGTACAAGTCAACCTCCCTGCCCCCCACATCCATACACACACCCCACAAACACACACACATACACACACTCACACACAGATACACACACACCACATATACACACAGAGATGCACACATACACACATGTGCACATAGACTCACACCCTTTACATATACACACACAGAAGCACACATACACACACACATACACACTTATATTCACACACCCTACATATACACAGAGAGTCAAACACACACAGACATGCATGTGCACACGCATATATACTCACACATGTACATGTATACACATACACACATATGCATATACAGACATACACATTCATGTATTTATACTGACACATACACATATGCTCATGCATGCATACTAACACACACATGCATGTACACACACACACATACTCACAGAGTCAGTCACGCACATAAATGCATACTCTCATCTCACTGCCACTAATGCCCTATGAGGACTTATACCAACACCATCCAATTAAAATACACACTACACATCATTGAAGTTTTTCTAGTACTCCCATTAAAAGGAAAGAGAAATAGGTGAGACTTATTTTAATAATATATTGTGTTTAACCCAATATATCTAAAATATTATCATTCTAACATGTAATATTTAAAAAATATGAATAAGATGCCATACACTCTTTTTTTTTTCCCTAAGATCTTTGAAATTCAGTGTGCATTTTCCACTCACAGCACATCTCACTTCAGATTCGCCATGTTTCCAGTGCTCACTCACCACATGTGGCTCCTGGCAGCTCTGCAACAGACCGTGTCTTTCCCTCCCTCAGCTTTGGTTCCCCCGACCATGCAGTCATGGGGAACCACGTGATCCCCAGACCTCACCAGCTTCTCCTCCAGCTGCAGCCACCTCACCATTTTGCTCCTACCTTACTATCGGGGAGTCCCCACTGTCGGTAGAGAGGATAACGCACAGCCCTTGCTGGGAATTAATGAAGCAGAGCTGCATCAGGCTATGAAAATGTTGTTAGGCAACCCTCCAGCCACCGGGTTAACCAGGGAAGCACTGAGCACGCGCATGGGGAGATAATCGGCTGTTAATTGCGGCGGAAGTAAAGGGACTGCCTTGAACGCTGACAACACCAGGAGCAGCCGCTGGAGGCTGCGGCTCCCTTGAGGAGGGACACAGGAGACAGGGATTACTCCTGTAACTTTAGTTTTAAAAGGGTAAGAAGAAACACCTCACCAATGGCCAATAAATATTGACAGAGCAGGAGCACCATCATCTCGGACAAACACCACCATGTTAAGTTCCAGCTCCCTTTCTAGCCTCATGCAGTTCAAGGAAATCACTTATCTTCTAACTACAATCAGCCAGAAACAGCAGACAGTAAAACACAAATAAAACAGCCAGGGCACAAAGGAAAGTAGGGAGAAAGTCTCTTGGGTAACTACAACATTTCACCCTCATACAACAGGCCCCAGTAAAACAGTGGGCCTTACTTAATAAGCACATTCCTTTCCCTTCAGGTTCATTAAAATAGGGAAACTAAAAGCAAGCTCGGGGGGTATGCCTGCAGCTGCAAAAACATGTATAGAAACAGACACATAACTCTCCCTCCCAAATAAGCACAACAACAACAACACACACACACAAAACAAAAAACACAGAAGCAGTCCAAGCTTCTAATAAACTCTCCCACCCTAAATTCTTAAAAACTCTTAGTCTGTAAAAAAGTGGGCCTCTAACCTAACTCGGCCAAAGGCTCCTCTCAAGTTTGTTTTCTCTAAAATAAACCTATCTTAACTGGCAAGCCACCTTTCGTGTTTCTTTCCTCTTTCCTCCTTAATTCTTACAAACATGAAAACAGGATTCAGCTCTGCAATAGTCAGAGAAATGCAAATTGAGCCTCAGCAATGCTTATGTGTTTTCACATAGCAAGCTGGCAAAAATGTTTTAGAATGCTAATACTCAGTATGGGTAAGGATGTAGTGAAATGAACAGTCTCATATATTGCCAGTAGGGGTATGTAGATACAGGCTTTCTAAAAAGTGACTGGCAGTATGTATTCACTGTTTTCTAAATATGCAGAAATCCTTCCCCTCTTTCCTAGAGTCTGTCCTTAGGAAATCATCAAAGAGGCTTTATCATTTAGCCTGTGCTATGAAATTCAACATCCCAAAACTGAAGGGCCTAAGCACTACATTTATCTCACAATTCTCTGAATTGGCTGGGCAGTTCCTCTGGTCTTGGTGGCTTGACTAATCTTTCTTACACATCTGCAGTCAGCTGAAGGCTCGGTTCAACTCTGTTATCAAGGCCCCCACAGTGTGGACGCTAAGGCAAGCCCTCTCCCTGAGAGACACAGGACACCTCTGACAGCCAGCTTCAGCTTGGGGACTCCCCGATGGCTTTGCCAAGGCTTCCTTACTTTGTGCAGCAGTCTAGAATAATTCTTTCCAACCTTCTTTCTCTCCCCACTCCAAGCCAGACCTGCATGGCCATCTGACAGCTCACCCAACCTTTCCCCGCCTCTGCTCCATTTTCTCTCACACAGGCATTTCCCCTAATGCAATCCTTGCACACACTTAATTCTGCTTTTTGGAGGACCCAGATGAACACAGAAAACCCAACTTGCATGTCTGGTAGCTGCCTGGCTGTTCACCATGGTTCTCTCCCACTGGCCTTTCATCCACTCAAGGCTAACTCAGCGCATTCTTCTGGTGATCTCAAGGAATACCACAGCTACACTTTCTCAAGTCACATTTTCTATGTCCCTTTGGCCATGCCCAGAATCAGTGTGGTGGAAACAGACTCAAGGGCTGGGTACAGGATTGTAGCTGTGTTTGCAGGCAGCACCACAGAGACATCCAGAGATGAGTCTGCAAGGACATCCAGTGTGCCATTCATTTACTCATCCAACATATGAGTACTGAACACCCACTATGGGCTGGGCGTCATCCAAGATGCTGGGAATTTAGTTGTGACCAAACCGGCAGGCTCTGCATCCCCCTGGAAACTGTATTCTAGTGGAGAGGGACAGGTGTACGAACAAGCAAGCAAACAAGCCAGAGAAAAATATCAGAGAGTGATAATAATTATTCAGAGAATGCAGAGAATCAAAGGGTGGTGACATGATGGTGAACCGAGGGGAAGGTGCAGGCCATGTAGGCAATCCAGGCAAGAGAACGGATTAGTCAAGGCCCAGAGGCAGGAAAGAGCACAACAGGCTGGAGGAAGAAAAGGAAGAGTGTCATGAGGCTCAACCCCAGGAGGTAGGTGAGGAGGAGCATGTGACAAGGGCACTGAGGTAAGCCAGGCTGGGACGACAAAGGCCTTCATACACCGGGGAACAGGCTGGACAAATGGTGAGAAACCACTGGAAGGGGTGTGTATTAGTTCTCACATTGCTATGAAGAAATACCCAAGACTAAGTCATTCATAAAGAAAAGAGGTTTAATGGACTCACAGTTCCGCATGGCTGGGGAGGCCTCAGAAACACAATCATGGCAGAAGGGGAAGCAAACATGTTCTTCACACGATGGAGGAAGAGAGAAGAGCCGAGTAAAGGGAGGAAAGTCCCTTGTAAAACCAGCAGATCTCATGAGAACTCACTCACTATCCGAAGAACAGCATGGAGGAAACCATCCCCATGATTAACTTGACTCCCACTCGGTTCCTCCCATGACATGTGGGGACTATAGGAACTAGAATTCAAGATGAGATTTGGGTGGGGACACAGTCAAACTGTATCAGTGTGTAATGGGGGCAGGGGACATGATCTAAGTTACGTTTTTTTTTTTTTTTTTTTTTTTTTTTTTTTTTTTTTTTTTTTTTTTGAGACGGAGTCTTGCTCTGTGCCCCAGGCTGGAGTGCAGTGGCGCGATCTCGGCTCACTGCAAGCTCCGCCCCCCCGGGTTCACGCCATTCTCCTGCCTCAGCCTCCCAAGTAGCTGGGACTACAGGCGCCCACCACCTCGCCCGGCTAATTTTCTTGTATTTTTAGTAGAGACGGGGTTTCACCATGTTAGCCAGGATGGTCTCGATCTCCTGACCTCGTGATCCGCCCGTCTCGGCCTCCCAAAGTGCTGGGATTACAGGCTTGAGCCACCGCGCCCGGCCTAAGTTACGTTTTTAGAAGATCACTCTAGATGCTGGGTGGAGATGGGAGGATAGAGCAAGCGTGGAGGCAGGCAGAGCAGTGAAGAGGCAGCTGCAGCCATTCATTGAGACTAGATAAGGGCTTGGACGCAGAGCTGGGGGAGAAAACTGAGAGAAGTTGGTTGCTTGGGGATACATTTTGAAGGCAAGAGTTGATAAAGTCTTGGATGTGAGAGGTGGGTGAAGGAAAGGGAGGAATCAAGGCAGAGTCCTAGATTTGGGGGCTTCATGATTCCAGAGGGAAGGATGAAGGAGGAGCTGGCCTCGAGGTGGCAGCCGATATGGAAAGTTCTGTCAGGCGCTTGTGGAATTTGAGTATTGTTAGGCTCCCAGGTGCAGCTGTCACTTATCCTGTTGGGTATACACGTCTACAGTTCCAAAGAGGGGGCAGAGCAGGGGATAGAGACTGAGGAGCTCTTGGTGCATGGTGGGGATATAACACCATTCAAGAGATGGACTCAAGAAGAGAATGTCACCAAGGGACCCAGGACTCAGCACCAAGGGACTCCCCCACTGGGAGTCAAGCAGCAAAGGAGAAGCCATCCAAGGTGGATGAAAGGATCCAACAGTGAGGGGATGAGCCAGGAAAGCATAGAAGCTGAGGAGAAAAAGAAAGTCCAGGGTATGCACCTGTGTGCCCAATGCTGCTAAGGTATGAACATCATGAAGACAGAGAAACGATGACCGGCTTTGCCAACTCAGAGATCACTGCTGCCCTTGTCTAGTGCAGGCTCAGAGGAACAAACTGGAGACATGGGAATTGGCTAAGATAGGAACCCTGCAGGTGGACGTGGCAACTATAGGCCTCTCAGAAGTACTGTTATGAGGGCAGCAGAAAAGTGAGACCCTGGCTGAAGGGGGAGGTACAGTCACAGGAGGATTTCTTTCTTTCTTTCTTTCTCCTTCCTTCCTTCCTTCCTTCCTTCCTTCCTTCCTTCCTTCCTTCCTTCCTTCCT